>NC_051083.1:107884852-108139852 GCF_004664715.2 Peromyscus leucopus
CACTTTTTTAAAAAGATTTATTTTTAATTATTCATTTATGTGCATGTAAGTGTGTCTTTTTGTGTATGTGTGTGCAGGTGTAGCTGGTGGTTTTCTCCAGTCCTAACTGGCCCACAGTCAGAACAAATCTCTTACACCTACCAGTCCCACAGCCACTCAGACCCAACCAAGTAAACACAGAGAGACTTATATTGCTTACAAACTGTATGGCTGTGGCAGGCTTCTTATTATCTAGTTCTTCTATCTTAAATTAACCCATTTTTATAAGTCTATACCTTGTCACATGGCGCGTGGCTTACCAGTATCTTACATGTTGGTACTCATGTTGGTGGCTGGCAGCGTCTCCTGACTCAGCCTTCCTGTTCCCAGAATTTTCTTCTCTGCTTGTCCCACCTATACTTCCTGCCTGGCTACTGGCCAATCAGCATTTTATTTATACAGAGCAATATCCACAGCATGCAGGTGCCTGTGGAGGCCAGAAATTTGGATCTCCAAGATCTGAGTTACAGGTGGTTGTGAACTGCCATATGTGGGTGCTGGGACCCTAACACAAGTTTTCTGTAAGAGCAGCAATCATTCTTAACTACCAAGCCATCTCTCCAGCCACTTACTTTTTGAGAAATGTGACTTATGGTATTATGAACATTTGCATGCAGGTATATATCTAGGAATAGAATTGTTAGGTAAAAGGATAATATTATTTAAGAATAGTCAGATTATTTTTGCATTTTTGAAGTTGGCCCTAACATTATGTTGTCACAAACAACATATAAAAATTATTATTTCTCAATATCCTAGATAATATTTGTTACTATATTTCTTATTATAGCCATCTCAGTGGTACTATCTACTTATGATATTGATGTATATTTTGCTAATAGCTAATGATGTTGAATCATTTGTTGGATGTTTATCTTCAGGGTAATATCTATTCAGATTCATTGTCCATTTTCAGTTGGGTTGTGTGTCTTTTCATTATTTATATGTATTTATTAATTTTATCATTTATGGGTATTTAATATAAATAAAATATTTCATATATAAAATTTTTGAGTTTTAAATCCTTAATCTTTTAATGAATCTCATATATATATATATAATTTTATTCATTTTACATACCAACCACAGGTCCCCCTCTCATTCCTCCTCCCGATCCCCCCACCTTCCCCTCTGGCCCACTCCCCCATCCCATCCTCCAAAAGGGTAAGTCCTCCCATGGGGAGTCAGCAAAACCTGGTATATTCAGTTGAGGCAGGTCCAAGCCCCTCCCCCCTGCATCCAGGCTGAGCAAGGGGTCCCACCATAGGGAATAGGATCCGGAAAGCCATCTCATGCACCAGGGATGGATCCTGATCCCACTGCCAGGGGCCATCAAACAGACCCAGCTGCACAACTGTCCCCCTATACAGAGGGCATAGTTTTGTCCCATGAAGGTTCTACCACTGTCGGTCTAAAGTTCATGAATCTCTATGGCTCTGTTCAGTTGTCTCTGAAGATTTCCCCATCATGATCTTGGCTCCCTTTGATCATATAATCCATCTTCCCTCTCTTCAACTGGACTCCCGGAGAAGCTCAGCCTGGTTCTTGGTTGTGGATCTCTGCATCTGCTTCCATCAGTTACTGAATGAAGGCTCTATGATGACAGTTAGGGTCTTCACCAATCTGATTACCAGAGTAGGACAGTTCAGGCACCCTCTCCACTATTGCTAGTAGTTTAACCTAAACCGAGGATGGGGGGAGCAATAGAGGAGAAGGAATGGGGAAAGAGAACATGAGGGAATAAGAAGGTCGAGCTAGTGGAGGGATGGGATGGGAGAACAATAAAAGAGATATCTTGATAGAGGGAGACATTATGGGGTAAGGGAGAAACCTGATGCTAGGGAAGTAAAATATATTATTTTATTATTTTATTACAGACTGTTGTGTTTCTATGGTCTAGGTATTAGTTCCTAGTTAAATATGTAGTTTCCAAATCTTTTCTTCCATTCTTTGGGTTGTATTTTCATTTTTAAAAATTTTGTCCTTAAAGCACAAAAGTTTTACTTTTAACAAAGTCTGATTCACCTGTTTTTTCCTTTTTTTGTAATGAATGTGGCATAGTCATTGGTAAGTTGCCTATTTTCACATATGTCCCTTAAGTAAAAAAATTTTTTTTTTGGGGGGGGGTTCGAGACAGGGTTTCTCTGTGTAGCTTTGTGCCTTTCCTGGATCTCGCCCTGTAGACCAGGCTGGCCTCGAACTCACAAAGATCTGCCTGGATCTGCCTTCCAAGTAATGGGATTAAAGGTGTGTGCCACCACTGGCTGGCAAGTAAATTTAATCAAGCTCATTGGTTCACAATAAAAGGTATGGAAGTAGAAGGGGATTATTTGAAGTGGGATGGGAACAAGAGAGGGTAATAGGAGCTGGGCATGATCAAAGTATGAAAATGTCATAATGAAACTTATTGTATATAATTAATATAAGCAAATAAATTGTAAAGAAAGAATGAGAGAAAGAAAGACCCACCTAAATGAGAACAAATTAAAAGGGGAGATGAGAAAGAAGAAAGAATATAGAGAAATGTCCAGCTAGACGTGAAGGTCAGTCCTTATTGCTGAAGACACTATGCACTTTAGAAACAGGGGCCAGAGACCCCTGAGCTGTAACTGACCTGAATGCCCCTCCCTGGGTACTAGCTTTCATGGTACCAGAAGGAACCATGCACGCATCCATAAAAGTGAAGTAACCAACAATCCTAACCATCTATGACACTTATGAACCACATCAGTAACCACTATGACACAATAACCGTAAGGGTGCAACAGTGGCACACATACCTTGGCAGTAACCAAGAGCTCTCTAATTGGACTGAAGACTCATTCAACAAGAGGAAGACCATGCCTGGTACTGGAAACCCAACTAACTACTCAGTGCTAGTGAAGTCATGGTTATTGGAGGAGAATCAATAACTACTCATTTACTAAGCCAACATTATCCCTAACAACAATCTATAAACATTGTCCTTATATCCACATATAAGTGTAGGCTTCACCCCTCAGCAACAGAACTTCTTTTTGCAACACATGGATGCCCCTCCAGAAAACCACAACTAATCAAAACACAGAGTAGTAGAGACCAGTCCTAGTAGACACATCTATAAAATACTCCCATAGTGAGGCTCAGGGAACACTTCACAAGAGGGGATTGAAAGACTGTAAGAGCCAGAAGATGAGGGTGTTTGCTGTGAGATTGTATCTTCTAGTAATATCAGAAACCACACCCATAAAGTCTCATCAATTCATGAACTCATAAAGGATGTCACTAAAGCTCAGATTAGATAGTAGAAATCTTATTTCTCACCCCACCCGGTTCTGAGGAGGGCAGCCAAGCATAATTACAACCAGCTCTGCCCACAAACTATGTCCTCGAGTTGCTAGGCAAGCAAAGCAACACAAATGGGAGAAAAGCCTAAACAATACACAGCCTCTATGATTGGCCAGTGGTACACAGCAAACACAGTCACAGTAAGGCCTATCAGGCATAGGTTGAGATCTTTCACTTCTGCCTCAAAAGTCAGGAAACTTGTCTTTTTTTCATCTCCTTATTTTAATGATATATTGTTTGTTTTCCTATGGAGACTTTTCCTCATGTCTGATTATTTTGAATATTTACATAAATTTTAAAATCTTTTTTGTATGTATTTTATGTGTATGTATGTATCTTTGTTGTATATGCATGTGCATGTGTGTGGAGGCCAGAGGATAATGTCAGATATCTTTCTCAATGGCTTTACACCTTAGTTTTCAAGACATGGTCTCTCACTGAGGCTGGAATTCACCAACTGGCCAGTAGATCCCAATGATTCTCCTATCACTGCCTGTCAGTTTGTCCACACTGGGACTACAGATGCATGTCATTGCACCATTCTATTTTTCAAACATTTTTAAATTTTTTACTTTTGAGATTACAGTGTATAGTCCATATACCCTTCCCTGCTTTCCTTTAAATTCATGGCCTTTTCACTAATTGGTGTGTGTGTGTGTGTGTGTGTGTGTGTGTGTGTGTGTGTTCCTAAAGATAACCTGTTCAGTTTTGATGTTAGTATTAAGGGCCTAAACAAAGGCTCATGCTCTGTGGCAGGCATTTTACCCACTGAGCCCCAGTTACTTTGATCTTTTTCACATATATATATATATATATATATATATATATATATATATATATATTACAATACCATTCAGTTCTACATATCAGTCATGGGTTCCCCTATTCTCCCCCCTCCCACCCCCTCCCCTTACCCCCAGCCCACCCTCCATTCCCACTTCCTCCAGGACAAGTCCTCCCCGAGGACTGCGAACAACCTGGTAGACTCAGTCCAGGGAGGTCCAGTCCCTTCCTCCCAGACTGAGCCAAGTGTCCCTGCATAAGTTCCAGGTTTCAAACAGCCAACTCATGCAAAGAGCACAGGACTTGGTCCCACTGCCTAGTTGCCTCCCAAACTGATCAAGCCAATCAACTGTCTCACCTATTCAGAGGGCCTGATCCAGCTGGGGGCCCCTCAGCCTTTGGTTCATAGTTCATGTGTTTCCATTCATTTGGCTAATTTTTTTCAATAATTGAGTAAAACTGAAATTTATTATATGTCACAGTCGTCCTAGGGACCTCCATGCTATATATATAGCCTCTATGGTTCTATGGGTTGTGGTCTGATTGTTCTTTATTTTATATCTAGAATCCACCTATGAGTGAGTACATACCATAACTGTCTTTCTGGGTTTGGGTTACCTCACTCAGGATGATTTTTTCTAGTTCCATCCATTTGCCTGCAAATTTCATGCTTTCATTGTTTTTCTCTGCTGAGTAGTACTCCATTGTGTATATGTACCACATTTTTTTCATCCATTCTTCCGTTGATGGGCATCTAGGTTGTTTCCAGGTTCTGGCTATTACAAATAGTGCTGCTATGAACATAGCTGAGCATGTATCTTTATGGTATGAATCGGCATTCCTTGGGTATATGCCCAAGAGTGGGATGGCTGGGTCTTGAGGTAGTTCAATTCCTAATTTTCTGAGAAACCGCCATATTGATTTCCACAGTGGTTGTACAAGTTTACATTCCCACCAACAGTGGAGGAGTGTTCCCTTTGCTCCACATCCTCTCCAACATTGACTGTCATTGGTGTTTTTGATCTTAGACATTCTAACAGGTGTAAGGTGGTATCTCAGAGTCGTTTTGATTTGCATTTCTCTGATGATTAAGGATGTTGAGCATTTCTTTAAATGTCTTTCAGCCATTTGTAGTTCTTGTTTTATTTTATTTTATTTCTTTTATTCATTTTAACATATAGTTTCTTTGTCTTTTTTTTTTTTTTTTTTTTTTTTTGGTTTTCGAGACAGGGTTTCTCTGTGTAGTTTTGCGCCTTTCCTGGAACTCACTTGTAGACCAGGCTGACCTCGAACTCACAGAGATCCGCCTGCCTCTGCCTCCCGAGTGCTGGGATTAAAGGCATGCGCCACCACCGCCCGGCTGTCTTTTGTTTTTTGAGAGAGGGTCTTGTTATGTAGCCCAGACTAGTCTCAAGCTACTGACTTCTGGCACCATGCATATGGGCCACCACATACTGCCTTTTAAAAATATTCCCTCCCTCCAACTCCCCCTGTGTCCTCTCTCTCCAGCTCCTTTTATGTCCCCCTCCTTACTCTCTCTTAAGTCCATGTCCTCTTTTTCTTTGATTATTATTTTATATATACATAGTGTGGTGGTTTGAAAGGAAATAGCCACCAAAGAGGTGGCACTATTAGGGGGTGTGGCTTTGTTGAATTAGATGTGGCTTTCTTGGAGGAACTGTGTCACTGTGGGGGTGGGCTTTGAGGTTTCCTATGCTCAGAATACCACTCAGTGTCTCAGTCGACTTCATGTCGCCTGCAAGATGGAGAATTCTCGGCTACCTTGCCAGCTCCATGTCTACCTGCTCACCACCATGATGAAAATGGACTGAACCTCTGAAACTGTAAGCACGCGATGCCAATTAAATATTATAAGAGTTGCTGTGGTCATGGAGTCTCTTCACAGCAATAAAAACCCTAACTAAGATACATTGATAAGTGTATAAATAAAACCAGCTGAGTCTATTTAATGTTGCTGTTATTTATATGATTTCAGAGATGACCTGCTTTTAATCATTTCTTCTTCTTCTTCTCCTCCTCCTCCTCCTCCTCTTCCTCCTCCTCCTGCTCCTCCTCCTCCTTCTTCGTGTTTCTCCTTTTACCTTTTTTCTTATTTTTAAATTTTGAGATTATAATTTAATTACATTTCTCCCTTTCCTTTCTTCCTTCCAAACCCCATATACTACCCCTATTTTCTTTCAAATTAATGGCCTGTTTTCACTAATTTTATTGCATGCATATATGCACTTGCATATACATATATATTCTTATAAACATACTGTCCAAATGTTATCTGAACAAGAATGATGTGAATGAACATGCCAAACTAAATAGGGGAAATCCCAGAAGGACTCAACCATATGTAGTTGTTGTTGTTTTCTCTTTGGGATCCCACCACCCAGCTCCAAATAAATACATGGAGACTTATTCTTGCTTATAAATGTCCAGCCTTAGCTTGCATTGTTTCTAGACAGATTTTATAACTTAAATTAGCCCATTTCTCTTGAACTGTGTTTTGCTCTGGGTTTTTTATCTTTCTTTATTCTATATATCTTTCTTTCTTTCTTTCCTTCTTATTCAATGGCTGACTGTGTGGCTAGGTGGCTGTCAGATGTGGGGTTGGTGAAGAACTTTTCCCATTCTGTTGGCTGTCTTTTTGTCTTATTGACTGTGTCTTTCACCCTGCAAAAGCTTCTCAATTTCGAGAGGTCCCATTTATTAATTGTTGTGCTCAGGGTCTGTGCTGTTGGTGTTTTATTAAGGAAATGGTCTCCGGTGCCAATGTGTTCAAGAGTGCTTCCTACTTTCTTTTCTATTAAGTTTAGTGTAACTGGATTTGTGTTCAGGTCTTTGATCCACTTGGACTTGAGTTTTGTGCATGGTGACAGATATGGATCTATTTGTTTTGGCTCCTTTGTCAAAAACCAGGGGTTCATATGTGCATGGATTAATGTCAGGGTCTTCAATTCGATTCCATTGGTCCGTATGTCAGTTTTTATACCAGTACCAAGCTGTTTTTATTACTATAGCTCTATAGTAGAGTTTGAGGTCAGGGATGGTGATGCCTCCAAAGGTTGCTTTATCGTATAGGAGCCTTTTAGCTATCCTGGGTCTTTTGTTTTTCCATATGAAGTTGAGTATTTTTCTTTCCAAGTCTGTGAAGAATTGTGTTGGTATTTTGATGGGGATTGCGTTGAATCTGTAGATTGCTTTGGTAATATTGCCACTTTTACTATGTTAATCCTACCTATCCATGAGCATGGGAGATCCTTCCATTTTCTGATACCTTCTTCAATTTCTTTCTTTAGAGATTTAAAGTTCTTATCAAAGAGGTCCTTCACTTGTTTAGTTAGTGTTATCCCAAGGTATTTTATATTACTTGTGGCTATTGTAAAGGGTGATGTTTCTCTGACTTCTTTCTCAGCCCTTTTATCATTTGTGTATAGGAGGGCTACTGATTTTTTTTAGTTGATATTGTATCCTGTCACTTTACTGAAGGAGTTTATCAGCTGTAGGAGTTCCCTGGTAGAGTTTTTGGGGTCACTTATGTATACTATCATATCATCTGCAAATAGTGAAAGTTTGACTTCTTCCTTGCCAATTTGTATCCCATGGATCTGCTTTTGTTGTCTTATTGCTCTAGCTAGAACTTCTAGTACTATATTGAATAAATATGGGGAGAGTGGACAGCCTTGTCTTGTTCCTGAATTTAGTGGTATCGCTTTGAGTTTCTCTCCATTTAATTTGATGTTTGCTGTTGGCTTGCTATAAACTGCCTTTATTATGTTTAGGAATGATCCTTGTATTCCTGATCTTTCTAAGACCTTTATCATGAAGGGGTGCTGGATTTTCTCAAAGGCTTTTTCAGCATCTAATGAGATGATCATGTGGTTTTTTTTCTTTCAGTTTGTTAATATGGTGTATTACATTGACAGATTTTCGTATGTTGAACCATCCTTGCATCCCTGGGATGAATCCTACTTGGCTGTGATGGATGATTGTTTTGATGTATTCTTGGATTCGGTTTGCCAATATTTTGTTGAGTATTTTTGCATCAATGTTCATGAGGGAGATTGGTTTGTAGTTTTCTTTCTTTGTTGCATCTTTGTGTGGTTTGGGTATCAGGGTAATTGTAGCCTCATAAAAAGAGTTTGGTAGTGTTCCTTCTGTTTCTATTGTATGGAACAATTTAAAGACAATTGGTATTAGTTCTTCATTGAAAGTCTGGTAGAATTCTGCACTGAAACCATCTGGTCCTGGGCTTTTTTTGGTTGGGAGACTTTTGATGACTGTTTCTATTTCTTTAGGGGTTATTGGTCTATTTAGATGGTTTATCTGGTCTTGATTTAATTTTGGTATGTGGTATTTGTCCAGAAAATTGTCCATTTCTTCCTGGTTTTTCATTTTTGTGGAGTACAGTTCTTTGAAGTATGATCTGATGATTTTCTGGATTTCCTCGTTGTCTGTTGTTATGTCTCCCTTTTCATTTCTGATTTTGTTAATTTGGGTGCTCTCTCTTTGCCTTTTGGTTAATTTGGCTAGGGGTTTGTCTATCTTGTTGATTTTTTCAAAGAACCAACTCTTTGTTTCATTAATTTTTTGTATTGTTCTTTTGTTTTCTATTTCGTTGATTTCAGCCCTCAATTTGATTATTTCCTGGCGTCTATTTCTCCTGGGTGAGTTTGTTTCTTTTTATTCTAGAGCTTTCAGCTGTGCTGTTAATTCATTGGTATGGGATTGCTCCATCTTCGTTATGTGTGCATTTAGAGCTATGAATTTTCCTCTTAGCACTGCTTTCATAGTGTCCCATAAGTTTGGGTATGTTGTATTTTCATTTTCATTGAATTCTAGGAAGTCTTTAGTTTCTTTCTTTATTTCTTCCTTGACCCATTGATGTTTCAGGTGGGCATTATTCAGTTTCCATGAGTTTGTAGGCTTTCTATAATTTTTGTTGTTGTTGAAGTCTAACTTTAAGGCATTTTCTTTACTTTTTAGATGTTTTATATTTCACTATTTTGTTTTTTACATAAATATACCTTAAATACATCATTAACTAGAAGTAGAAAAAATAGAAATGGTAGTAATGAGGCTAGAGAAATTGCTCAGTGGTTAAAAACAGGGGGTGCTATTGTAGAGGACCCAAGTTCAATTCCTAGCATCCCATGGTTGCTCGCAATTGTCTGTAATTCCAGTGCTAGTGGATCTAACACTTTCTTCTGGCCTCCTTGGGCACTGCACATATGTGATGCACAGAATCCATGAAGGCAAAATACCCATACACATAAAATATAAATTTTCACTGCCTGTGCCCAGCCTTCAACAGATCAGGGTTCAAAGGGAATCCTCAGAATCAGCATACTAAGATTTTTTATCTGAGGGGGTAAGGGAAAATATAGTCATACTCTCTTGATAGTTTACTTCTGTATTCTTTATTCTGTGTTCTATATTCTCTTTCTTATCTTTATCCTTCTGTCTCTCTTGATGTTTTCCTTCTCACTCTTTTGATGTTTTCCTTCTAAACCTTTTATTCTTGATATTTTCCTTCTAACTCTCTTATTTTTTCCTCCTAATTCTCTCATTTTGATGTTTTCCTTTTCCTTCTTCAAACTCTATCTTTTCTTCTTCCCTTACAGCTTATATACACCAGCAAAACCTTTCAGGCATTATAAAAATTACAGTGTGGTTACATTCTATTTTTCAAGTGAATGATTACAATGAATACAAGTAAAAACAGCATGTTTTCCATAACCCTTACATAATTAAACCATTTATGTATTACAGGTGAAAAACAAGTTGTCCCAAGAACCCACATACATTCATACCCAAGCAACTTGTTATAGACTGACAAAGTAAGCAAGAAAAGTATTTTTGTCAGCCAGTTCTCTTGCTGACAGGCTGCATATTGTGGTTACAAAGAAATAACCAATCATTTTATTATTTATCTTGAAAGGTAATCTTATAAGAAATCTTAAAGGAATTACAATCCTAAACTTTTATACATGAAAAACAATCAGACAGCTCTACTTTAAATCTTTAGTGTGCATACCTAATCATCAATATTTTTTTAATATCAGGAGATTAAGGGCAGAAATGTGAATAAGGAATTAACCATCACCTTTGGTCATCAACCAATCCTAGCAAGAAAGGTACATCAGCTAATAATTGGGCTACTTTGTTCTTATTCCCTGACCTTAAGGAGTTCCTCACTCGACTATATGCCTTTCTAAAACTTTAGATTATCTTGGGTATTTTACCTCAAAGCTATCTAACAAAAATACCCTAGTCTAACTTTAAGTTATTTTCAAAGCTTTGTTTCAGCTATGATGCACTCCAAAACCTGTGAATACACCTCCCGACATTAAGATTTAAAGAATTTAAACTAGCTGGGCTACTAGAACTCAATTGTTTTCCTTAATTATTAACCTAAGCAACAGTCTATATGGCTCCTCGATAGAAACTCATGTGTTTTCACTTCCTTGTTTTATTTTTATCACCAAACTCTATTTAAACTAACATTATTATTATTATCAATTATACAGTACAGCTTAGAAAGAAATAACCTTCATAACAACCCACAGGTAAAAATGCCCAGTAGAAACGGATGTTTCCATGAGATAAACACACTATATCACAGGCAGTGGGGATCTCCCCACACCCATTTACACCATGCCAGATGCCAGAGAAAGATAGCAGCGGCAAACATGTAAAGACATAGCAGAAGCAAAATACATTCTGTGGTCTGTGGTCTTGGGACCTTGCTTATCCGAGATTCACCCATCAGGGATTTGCCTCCCGCTGGGCTGATACCTGAAGTCAGTTACCATCTGTTGCTCCTCTGACATGGCCACCAGCAAGAAATAAATGATAGTAATGTTCCTGTACTTTGTAGGAAATCTCAATTGTTTATGGTCTTTGTTAGTTGCTCATATCACATGTAAACTACATTATGACTATAGATCAGTTACAGCTGTGCTTATTCCTTAACTTTACTCCATAGATATGCATGTTTTCTCATTTTAGGACAAATAGGCCTTACCTTAGCTGGAATGTCCTACTCTCTTAGTAGATATCAAAAACAAGAAGCCATAGCTTGGATGAACAAAGAAAATCTGGCATATATAGAGAATGGAATAATATTCAGCCCCAAAGACCAAAATTATGTTATTTTTGGAAAAATGGAACATGAAGGCATCATGCTAAGAGAAATAAACCAAATACAGAAAAACAATACAATATGTTTTCTTGTATATCTGGATTTAAAAAAAAGACTGTTGATCAAAGGAAAGGAACAGGGGAAGAAGTTGTGATGAAGTAGGGAAATAGAGGGACAAATATAATCAATGTTTGTTATATACATTCATAAACTATCACAATGAAGCTCATTTTGTACAATGAATATATACCAATAAAATCATAAACTGTAAAATATTGAAATAATAGATGTTGGAGAGATGGCTCAGCAGTTAAGAGTACTTTCTGCTCTTGCAAAGGATGGCAATTTGATTCCCAGCACACATATGGTGTCTCAAAACCATCTGTAACTCAAGTTGCAGGAGATCCAATGACTTATTCTGACCTCTGTGAACACCATACACATATGGTGCACAGACATACATGCAGACAAAATGCCCATACATATAAAATAAAAATATTCTTAAAAAATAAAAGTAAACAAAACAACAAAAAGACCCAACAAACCACAAAATCACATAAAATTTCTACCAGATGTGCCACATGTCACATGGTTTCCCCAGTCTAACCAGACCTAGGAACTGGAATATCTAAACATAGTAGCACTGTTTTTTTTCAGTTCCTTTGAACATTTTTTTGTAGTGCAATGGCAAGAAGCCACCTGTAGTGGGTGCTGTCTAAGTTTATGACTTTGAGAACCAGTTGCCTGGATTTTCCTATCTCAGGAAATCAAAACCAATAAGATACCTGACTCAATTAATCCCACAAGAGGCACAGCAAGCACTCTGGGAATGGGCAGTGATATATAATCATCTTCGTGTTTGTTTCTGAGACAAGTCTCACTAGGTAGCCCTGGCTGATCACAAACTCAAGATCCTTGGGCTTCACCCTCACAGTGCTATGATTTAGAAAAGGTGGGGAGCAAATGTCATTCATCCTACCACTTGTAATTTCTACTACTTCTAAAAATTATGGAAATTTCTTAATAAGTTCAATTGAATATATTACTACAGAAATACATTGAGAGCAGATTTCTTTCTGTGCTCAAGATCACTCCTTAGAAGTTGCCCAAGGTTACAGAGAAGATTGTCCTAGAGGAAAACACCCTAGAACTTGAAAATAAGGGAAAATGGTGACTACATCACTTGTTAAGTATAATGGCAGCACATTTTCTTCTAAGCTTGACTGCCAGCCAGCAGACTGACTCAATGTTTTTAATTTTCACTATCAACAACTAATTTGAGCCAGAGGATGTTAATCTCATAAAATTAAAAGTTAACTTCCAGATACTAATGATTTGCTTTGGCTTGCAGTCAACTCAAAAAGCTTCAATGTTTTGCACACACACACACACACACACACACAAAATTAGCCAGAATTGAATATAAATTAGTAATCTTATTTTGGTGCCTTTTTCCCCAATTGATGATATGAGTTCATGTTTCTCAAATGTTCTTTGCAGTATTCTTGTTTACCTTATAGTTTTTTCTCATTAACTGAATAAAACTGTGAGGCTGGGTATAGTGAAAGATTTAAAGTTTAAGGATAGCCTGGGCTACATAGTGAGACACTTCCTCAAGAAAAAAATTAAAGACAGCCACTGGGAGATGAGAGGACTGAGAATGTAGAGCCTTGAGTCAGCCTGTCAGACAAGGACAAAAAGACATCTCCCACATATACAATACCCAGGAGCCATTTCATGTGCTCTAAGTCTTCCCATTTGAGGGACAAGAGAAAAGAACAGAACATGTTTTGTGATACCTCCGTGAATGCTCCCAAATCTTATGTAGCCTCTTGTAGACTTGTGATCAAAGTTCCTCTGCCATTTTTAAGTCTCACCATGGCTAAAACAAAGTCTCCAGAACACCCCCCAAAAGACAATATTTTATTCAAAGGTTGCATTACCAAATACCTTTGTGCTTTTATTGACATCTACTCCAAAAAGTTTGACCTGAATTCCTCTCTGTCTAATAATTTAAAAAAGGAGAAGAATATATGTTGCACATCTACTTGCTATAAGAGACAAAGAATTTTGATCTTATTTGGGCCAATAAGAAGTCAGAATTCACCTGAACACATCTCATAGAGATGTTTATTGCCATTTGAACTCTGTCATTTGACAATTATCTGTTGACTTACTTAGTCTCTTAACCAATCAAATTTTTTTTTAAATTTCTTCCTGTTTAGGAGTTTTAGTTCCTTGTATACTCTCTATATTAAATTTCTGCCAAATGTTGTAGCAGTTACTTTTCCTGTTGCTGTGATTAAAAAAAAAAATATCATGACAAAATCAACTTACATGAGAAAGGATTCATTTTGTCTCACAGTTTTAGGATGTAATTCCTCATGTCAGGAAACTCATAGTGGCAAGAGCTTAAGGCAGCTAATCACATTGAAACCACAGTCGGGAGGCTGAGAGTGGTGAATGCTGATGCTCAGCTCACTTTCTCCTTTTTAGATAGTCCATGACCCCCACCCAGGAAATACTACCACCCACATGTAAAGTGGGTCTTCCCACATCAATTAACCTAGTCTAGACAATCCTTCACAGTCTTGCCCAGAGATTTTCTCCAAGGTAATTAGACTTTTTCCAGTTGACTATCAATTTAAACCATTACAGATGTATAGTTAGCAAAGATTTTCTAATTCTGTACAAATTCCTTTCATGTACTGAAGTGTTTCTTTTGCTGTGCAGAAGTTTTTCAATTTCATGAGATCCCAGCTGTCATTGTTGGTGTGAATTCCTAAACAATCAATCCTTTTCAGAAAGTATTTGCCTATGCCTTTATCTTTTTTTCTTTATTAAAAATTTTTCATTCATTTTACATGCCAACCACAGATTCCCCTCTCATCCCTCCTCCTGCTCCCTGCCCAGCCTTTCCCCTAACCCATCCCCCCCATCCCCTCCTCCAAAAAGGTAAGGCCTCCTATGAGGAGTCAGAAAAACTGAGTACATTCAGTTAAGGCAGGACCAAGACCCTCCCTTCTGCACCAAGGCTGGGAAAGTGTCCCACCCCAGGTAATGGGCTCCAAAAAGCCAGTTCACGTACCAGGGATAGATCCCTATCCCACTGCCAGGGGCCCCTTTAACAGACCAAGCTACACAACCATCTCCCATATGCAGAGGGCTAGTCCAGTCCCATGTAGGTTCCATAGCTGTTGGTCTAAAGTTCATGAGTTCCCACTAGCTTGGTTCAGTTGTCTCTGTAGATTTCTCCATGATGATCTTCATGCCCCTTGCTCATATAATCCCTCTTCTCTCTCTTAGACTGGACTCCTGGAGTTTGGTCTGGTGCTTGGTTATGGATCTCTGCATCTGCTTCCATCAGTTAATAGATGAAGGCTCTATGATAACAGGGTATTCACCAATCTGATTACCAGGGTAGGCCAGTTCAGGCACCCTCTCCACTATTGCTAGTAGTCTAAACTGAGGTCAAGCTTGTGGATTATTGGGAAGTTCCCTAGCACCAGGTTTCTCCCTAACCCCGTGATGTCTCCCTCTATCAAGATATCTCTTTCATTGCTCTGCCACTCCATCCCTCCCCCAGCTCAACCATCCCATTCCCTTATGTTCTCATCCCCCATCCCCTACCCTCATTGCCCCCACAAGCCCTCAGTTTACTCGGGAGATCTCATCTATTTCCCCTTCCCGGGGTGATCTATGCATTCCTCTTTGGGTCTTCCTTGTTATCTAGCTTCTCTGGATCTGTGGATTGTAGTCTGGTTATCCTTTGCTTTACATCTACTATCCACTTATAAGTGAGTACAAATCATGTTTGTTGTTCTGAGCCTGGGTTACCTTACTCAGGATGATATTTTCTAGTTCCATTCATTTGCCTGCAAATTTCATGATGTCATTGTTTTTCTCTGCTGAGTAGTACTCCATTGTATATATGTACCACATTTTCTTTATCCATTCTTCAGTTGAGGGGTATCTAGGTTGTTTCCAAGTTCTGGCTATTATGAATAATGCTGCTATGAACATGGTTGAGCATGTGTCCTTGTGGTATGATTGAGCATCACTTGCATATATGCCCAAGAGTGGTATCATTGTGTCTTGAGGTAGATTGATTCCCAATTTTCTGAGAAGTCATGATACTGATTTCCAAAGTGGCTGTAAAAGTTGGCATTCCCACCAACAGTGGAGGAGTGTTCCCCTTGCTCTGCATCCTCTCCAACATAAGCTGTCTTCAGTGTTTATGATCTTAGCCATTCTGACAGGTATAAGATGGTATCTCAGAGTTGTTTTGATTTGTATTTCCCTGATGACAAAAGATGTTGAAAAATTCCTTAAATGTCTTTTCTATGTCTATATCTTAACACATTTCCCCTACTGTTTTCATCCATTAGTTTCAGAATTTAGGGTCTTACATTAAAGTCACTGATACATTTGGAGCTGATTTTTTTGTACAGAGTGAGAACTAGGGATCTAGTTTCATTATTTTGTATGTGTTTACTTGGTTTTCCCAGCACCATTTGTTGAATAGGTTGTGTTTTCCCCAATGTATAACAGATGGCTGTGTTTGCATAGCTTTATAGCTGGGTCCTCTATTCCATTCCATTGATCTGTGTCTATTTATGTGCCAGTAGTAGGATGATTTTATTACCATAGCTTTGTAGGATAACTTGAAATCAGGCATGGTGCTATCTTCAGCATTATTCTTTTTAACTAAAGTTTGCTTAGGATATCCAGATTCTATTGTAATTCCATATGAATTTTTTCATTGTTTTCTGTATTTCTGTGAAGAATTGTTCTGGAAATTTGGTTTGTGATTGCGCTGAACCTGCAAATTGAAAATAAAAATATTCTCCAGGGGGTGGGAGACAAGCAAGGTGGCAGAAATTCCTGCATTGGTATTTGGGTAAAAAAGCCTTGTAAGTGTTGTTAGATTATCAGTTGGTTAAAGAAAGCAACTACATTCAACCCTGTGACAGAAGATGAGAGAGTTGTAGAGTCACAAATGTCAGAAGAGTGCATCCAAGCTGTCTGAGGTAAGCTGATCAGCAGCTTGCAGCAATCAAAAGATCAAGGGAAGGACAATGGAAAAAGACAGGTTAGCACCACAATAGATGGATGAGACCAGTCTTATGTAGGTTTTGTGCTTTAGTGAGTTCACAAGTGCAAAGGCCATGCTGTGTCCAGAATAAGTCTTCTTACAATGTACCACCTTATCTCCCAGTAACTCTTGAATAGAGTCCTTTCCCCAATTTCTTCCTCAGCCTTTTCGTTTTTGTATGTTACTAATGTGTCCTGTGAGTTTGTTCAAATTATTTATCAGCTCTAAGATTTTTCTCGTTGAGTCTTTAGAATCTCTTATAGATAGAATCATATGAGATGCAAATAAGGATATCTTGATGTCTTCTTTTCCTATTTGAATATCTTTTATGTCTTTCTCTTGTCTTAATTCTCTCTTTCCAACAAACCAGCTAGGTCTTTGTTTCTTTGATTCTGGGTTTTGTTGTTGTTGTTTTGTGTGTATGTATTTTGTTGTTTTTCATTTGTTTGTTTTATTTCATTTGAGAAATTCTTGTTGTAGAATATTATTTTAATTAGGAAAAGATGTGTTACATTAATTATGCTGCAGAATATTACTTTAACTGTGTAAAAGTGTGTTACTTTTGTTTAGGTTGCATTTGTTTAATTAGAAAAGCTGTTTCACCTTGCCTGCCTAAGGCACATGATTGGTCTAATAAAGAGCTGAACAGCCAATATCTTGGAAGAGAAAGGATAGGCAAGGCTAGCAGGGAAAAAGAATAAATAGGAGGAGAGAGAAAGGAAGAATGAGAGAAGGAGAGAATGAGAGACATGCCCAGGGCCAGAAGCCAGGCAGCCACTAGTCAGCAGACATAGAGAAACCATGAAAGTAAGATATACAGAAGTAATGTAAAAAGCCCCAAGGCAAAAGGTAGATAAAGAGAAACATGTTAATTTGTTAAAAGTGCTAGCCAGAAAAGGGCTAAGCTAAGGCCAAGCATTCAAAACTAATAAGTCTCTATGTCATGATCTGGGAGCTGGTTGGTGGCCTAAAAGAAAAAGCCTGATACAGTCTCCAGCCCAGTCTCAAACTTCCTCAGTAACTGAGGATGTCATTCAATTTCTGGTCATTCTGCCTCCATCTTCCAAATGCTGGAATTACAAACCTATACTGCCAAATCTTTTTTATGCTGTGCTGAGGATCAAAGTCAGTTGTAGGCATCCTAGGCAAACACTCTGCCAGGTGAGCTCTAGCCCTGGTTTCATTGATTCTTTGGTTTTGATACTGTTTTCTCATTTCCATTTCATTCATTTCTGGCCTGATCTTACTCCTTTTGATGTGCTAGTTATGAGTTTGGTTTGTTCTTGTTTTTCCAAAGCCCTGAAGCATTATTTATTTAAGATCTCATTTTTAATACAGGCACATGCAGCTGTAATTTTTTTCTTAGGGTTACTTTTGTTGTACCCCATAGGTTTTTGTATTTTGTGTTTTCCTTTTCGTTTGAGTTTAGGATTCCTTTTTTGTTTCTTTAATAATTCATTGTTCAATAATATGTTGTTCAGTCTCCATAAATTTGTGTATTTTCTGTTTTTTTTCTTGCTGTAGATTTCTAATTTTAGTCCACTGTGGTCAGAAAAAATACAAGTAGTTATCTCAATTTTCCTATATTTGTTCATGTTTGGTTTTTGTTCTATTATATAATGTATGTTAGAGAAAGTTCTATGAGCTGCTCAAAATAATGTGTATTAGGCAGTGTTTGGATGGAATAGTCTGTAGAATGTCAAATAGGTCCATTTGAACAATTATGCCATTTAGCTTATGTATTTTCCTGTGTATGTTTTGTTCAGAAGTCCAAGCTTAATTGTGGTGGTAATCTAATTATACTGAAATGTGATTTTGATTGTATGTTAATAAATAAAGTTGCCCGGGGGTCAGAGCTATTAGAGCCATAGCAAGAGTGTGGCGGTGGTGGCACATGCCTTTAATCCTAGCATTCCAGAGATAGAAATCCCTCTGGATCTCTGTGAGTTCAAGGCCACATTGGAAATAGCCAAGCATGGTGGTGACACACTCCTTTAATCCCAGAAAACCAGCCTTTAATCCCAGGGAGTGGTGATAGAAAGCAAAAAGATATATAGGGCGTGAGGACCAGAAACTAGAAGCATTTGGCTGGTTAAGCTTTCAGGCTTTGGAGCAACACAGTTCAGCTGAGAGCTATTGGGATGAGGACACAGAAGCTTCCAGTCTGAGGAAACAGGACCAGCTGAGGAACTGGTGAGGTGAGATAGCTGTGGCTTGTTCTGTCTCTTTAAATAGACGAACAGACAGGAAATAGGGATCTGATTCGGGAGGCTGGGACACCGCAGGCGGAAGGGTGAGATTTTGGCTCTGAGCTCTGACCTCTCGGCTTTCTCTTTTGCATTGTTTCTGTGTTTCTTATTTAATAAGAGTTGGATACATCAATACTTAATCACCAGTACTACTCTGAGACTAGAATACTGTCTACAAACTGCAAAAAACAATCACTGTGAAAGGATACCCCCTAAACAGTAAAAAATCAAATCAGAAATAATCGCATCTTAAATAACTATATATATGTAAATACACAAAATCTATTTTATATAAAGGATCATTGGCAATACTTAGTGTGCTAAAAATCTTAGTCACTGAGAATATGAGTGGAAAAAAAAGAACAGGGAAATGCTAGCAATTAGTATCGTGATAGATGGAAACCAGTGGAGAGAAAGGTAGATATAAGGCATAGGGAACAATATCCCAAGTGGAAAAGATAAGACAGCTCTGACTAAAGGTGGAAAGAAAAGAGGGGGTGAAAATAGGCAAGCAGACAGCCAAAAACAACTCCACCTCTGAGGAGACTGAGGAATGGATACTATCCTCAAACCAAGCCAACCTATGTTCAAAAGGAAAATAAAAAGAAGGAAATAGAGGGAGAAAAGGAGAGGAGAAAAGAGAAAGAAAATGAGAACAGCAGGGCAGAACAGGCTTTGAAGTTGGCATTGGATATTAAACAAAGAAGGAAAAAATATGAATAATGTTCTTTGCCCATTTGATGGTTCAAGCCTCAACTCTAGGCACTCCTTCGGGGCTACTAGCTGTTAGTCATTCCTCTTGGAAGTTCTTTGCAAATCTGGATCACACATGCTAGTCCTGTCTTCAAGGGTCCAGTTGTGAATGTTAGTCTCAGACCTGAGTGGTCTTTTGTGACATCACAATAGCTGGGCTAGTTTTCATTGGTCAGGTTTTGACTATGGGCCAGTGGCACAGCCATATCTAACGGGAATGGCAAAAGTCATAAAGCCAGCACAGCTGCTTGACAAAGATCCAGTAAAATTGAGCCACATGATGGCTGCTATGCCACCTTTGGTTTTCATCTCCACCTGTTGCATACTTGAGGAACTTTTAATATTTGTATAATTTAGAGATATTGGATTGATGGAAAATTTCTTATGAATCATTTATGCTTTCTCCCAGGAATGCTGCTTCTAAGCTTCCCCAGGAAAGTCCTGAACATACTACCCCTCCTGCTTTTAGGGAGTTATCCTTATCTAATTGAAAGTCTTCCTTATGCCTTGGAGGTTGTGACACACATAAAGAAGCCAGAGGTCTCTTTATGAGGCTGTGAGACATTTTTGAAACATCTGTCCCTGTGCTTACTCAGGAACAAGATATTCAAAACAAAGCAAACTTAAAAAGGTCAAGAAGATTTGGTGGGCTAGAGGAGTTGGCCACAGATCAGATTGCAAACCTCTTCAGGCAATTACATGGCATATACAGCAACAAAGTTGGACTAGCTATGAAGTTAATTCTGCCCTATACAGAGACTTATGTTGATGAGTAAAGAATAGAGTGGAAAGATGATAAAAAAAAATGAGATGTTATAACTTCCCTTTCTTAGAAAAATTAGCACATGCAGTCACTGTAATGTCATATGACCAAGGAACGACAGAATGACATGATTAGACATATAAAATTCTAAAAGATATAAAATATAAACATTGTATTAAACCAGAATTTGAATAATAACTGCAGCAGTTTTGGGCTGAGATTTTTCTTGGGCACTCTGACCATTAAGAGTAAATAATATACTGCTTGGGACATGGCAATATGCCCAGGCTGGCTTAAAGATTTTCTTTTGGCCTAGTGTCCTTGTAGCCACAAAAGCTACCAGCCTGAGAACAGGCTGTCATATGCCTCTAGATTTTTTTAAATTGGGTTATAGGGTTAATGAGTAATAACTCTGTTTAGCAATGATGTCAAAACTTGAGGAGAAAAGATAACTTGGTTCTTTCATAGTTTATTATTAATGATGACTAAAAGATGAGCAAGAAGAAGTAAAATACATGTCCAGAAACAAAAATGATATGATCTATGTTTTGGAACATAATGAATGTATCTCTGCTTACTAAATTCTGTATAAATAAAAAAGCACTAGTCAGTCAGGCTGCAAGATTCTCCTGACCACCACAATTGGCTCACCCCATCCCCTGTCAACTCCTTACATCCTCTGCTGGGACCTGTACACTACAGGGGATGGCTCCCAGCAGGCCACAGTCCTTGCGAGTCACTTACAACCTGTGTGTAGCTGAAAGTTTTCCTGTGTCCCATTCAGTCTGCAGCCGCTCAAACCCAAGTAAACACACAGAGGCTTATATTAATTGAAACTGCTTGAACATTAGCTCAGGCCTACCACTGACTAGCTCTTAAACTTAAACTCAGCCCATTTTTGTTAATCTATGTGTTGCCATGTTTTCCATGGCTTTACCTGTGTGCCATTACATGCTGTTCCCTGGAAGGCAGGATGTTATCTCCTGCCTCAGCCTTCCTCCACCCAGAATTCTCCTTGTCTGCTTATCTTGCCTATACTTCCTGCCTGGCTACTGACCAATCAGCATTTTATTTGTCAACCAATCAGAGCAACACATTCACAGCATACAGAAAGACATCCCACAACATCTGTGTTTATGTTCCCCTGCAGATTCAGACTCTGACCAGGTTTCCACTTCATTGAATATTTCATGTTTCTGATGTAGTACTACTTCACACAGTCTAGAAGCCAGGTTTCTGCATATAGTCAGTTTCATGTGTTTTGTTTTTGGTTTCTTAAGACTGTGGTTCATGGAGGATCTGAGGTGGCATGCTGACTCAAAGAGCTCTTCTGCTCTCCTCCTCCTCCCCCTCCTTTCTTGTAATTTGAGAGACAGCATTTTACTGTGTAGCCTTGACTGGCCTGGAATTCATTATGTAGACCAGGTTGGCTTTGAGCACACGAAGATGTGCCTGCCTCTGCATCCCAGTGTTGGGGTTAAAGACATGCACCACCACACCTGGACCACAGTCTTTTTAAAATGCCATTTCTGAGAGGCCTGAAAGATGACATCATGGGTAAATGCACTTGCAGCCAAGCCTGATAACCTGAGTTCAAACCTAAAGCCCATGTAGTGGAAAGAACCAACTCAACAAGTTGTCCTCTCACTTCTACACATGTGCATGCAAACACACTGTCTGCTCTCCCATACATAAATAAACAAAAAATGCTACCTTTACTGGTTGTGTGCGTCTCCCCCGACCCTGATTTTTCTGCTCTTAAAAAATGTTTGCTACTAAAAGCAAAGATGAAATTTTCTGAGACTCTCTGATTTAAGTGGCTCCCAGCCACTATTCTGCATTCCCTTTCTCAGGACTTACTTCCCTGTTCTGCTTTGCAAACTTCTCTATTTTACTTTGCTACTGAAACTAGATCTTCAGTTATTACCCACCTCTTCTTATGGCTGTTTTCCAATATTCCCTGGGTTGTTTGCCAGAGAATCTAGCATTTGAACCCACCATTTCAAACCTGTCTTATATTCACTATTACCATCTTAATCAGAGCGCTGAGCTTACCTCCAAAAAATGTTCCCCAAGATCCAGCCTGTTGGTGCTCTTTCATAGGACAGAGTGGGACATCATCTGAGATTCCAGCCTCTCCCAGCTGTATATTATAGTGTCTCAAGTGCATGTAGTCTCAGAGAGTAATATCAGATAGGACATGGATGACTAGTTGAAGGGGGAATTCCATCTGTTCAGCTATAGGGAAGTCATCATTTATGCAGGAATGGGACTCTTATAAAGCAGCTGTTTATAGGCCACCCATGCTCCTGTAAGTAGTCTCTCACCCATCTTTTGTAAGAAAGCTCAATAAAGTCATTACTCAAGTAACTAGAATTGGTGTTCCACTGTCAGTGTCTTCTCTAGGATGAACAGACATTTGCTCATGTCTCCTCATGAAAAAGTTCACACAACATTCACCTTTGATTAAATGTAATTATACCAATCTTGAGAAAAATAAAAAACCTTCTGCAATTATTGTTCTAGAATCATAGAAAAGGAGTGATAGCCATTATGGTACAATGAGCAATCTGGAAATGCATTTGCTAAGGCTCCCTACAGGAGAGAGCATGTCTGATTAGACTAGCAGCCATCTCCAATTATCAATGAGTAGTGCTCCAAAGTCAATCAGTAAATCAACTGTTTGAAACTTGGGATATAATTTCCTATAAGAACAAAGGGTGATTGGGATGTCAGACCAACTCCTCAAATCCTATTGTTAATTGACCTAAACTACATGACTGCTACTAGTAATCTGTACTCTGGGTCTTGAAAGCAATAAGCTGTAATGCAGGATAGAAAACAAAGGTGGCCTCATTTTCCTTCTAAAGTTGCAGAGTACTTTATGGCCAAAAGACCAAGCCTAGCTATGACATCCTCTGCTCTTTAATAGTCCTACCCAAAAGAATTTAACACTCCTCAAGACCCTCAAGGGTGTCACAATCCTTAGTTACAGGTGTGTGCTATATCAGAGGGCAGAAGGCTGGGCAGCTGGTATTAGAAATCCAGACATGATATATTCTGTGTAAAACAAGAACACCAACTCTAGACAAACTGAGATACAGATCAATGACTCTGTTTACTGAACACGTGATTTGCCATAGGGCCAAGAGAAAAATTCCATTAACAAAATCTGTCCTCAATCTTGAAGCAGAACCAGCAATGTTAATCCCACTGGACAAGACTAAGACCACTACAGTTTTTGAGCCAAATTTGAAGCAAGCTTTATTGAATACTGGCCAGGACGATGGACACTGGCCAGGTCCATATCAAGCATTCCCAGTATGGCACCAAATTCCATTAGTCAGAGGCTTATGAAGACAAAACCCACAAGGCTACATACTTCCCACCTTCGCCCAATAAGGGGCAAGCATACATCCCAATGTACTTTCTGCCTATGTACCTCCTATCTACCTCCTCCTATGTGTGATCAAGCACATCCTGTGCAGTTAGGGAAACCAAGCTTGTTTATGGAAGCAAAAACACATGGCTCATTAACTTACATGAGCAACAGCTCCCAGCATTCCAGGAAGTCATCTTCCTTGGACAAGTGGGGCTTACAGGTTATAAGCATGTTTTTTTGTTTGTTTTATAGATCTCTTAAGAATGGTAATTTAAACTTAAAACATAAATTTAGCCATCACAGCAGCAAAACTAATGTTAACTTGCTAAAATACTTATCTAAAATTCTCACATTCCTTCAACCTAGGAACAGACAAGTCTAAGTTTTTTTTTGTTTTGTTTTTTTGTTTTTTTGTTTTTGTTTTTGTTTTTCGAGACAGGGTTTCTCTGCGTAGCTTTGCGCCTTTCCTGGAGCTCACTTGGTAGCCCAGGCTGGCCTCGAACTCACAGAGATCCGCCTGCCTCTGCCTCCCGAGTGCTGGGATTAAAGGCGTGCGCCACCACCGCCCGGCTAAGTCTAAGTTTGGAGTTCAGTTTACAGGAGATTAATGGTCCAAATGATAGGAGCTGATGGACTATAATGATGGGAGTCAAATGTGCAATAATCTGTTGAGCTGGTTTTAAAAGCATTTCCATTCATTTAAAAAATAACAATTGTTCATTCCCTTGTTTAACCTTTTATTGAAAATAGATTCATTTCTTATACAATATACCCTGATTACAATTTCCCCTCCCTCTATTCTGCCCAGTTCCTGCCTCCTCTCAGGATCCACTCCCTTTCTGTCTCTCATTCAAGAATAACAGACTTCTACAAAATAACAAAACATAATAAAATAAAAAAAACAAACAGCACATCAAAGTTGGATAAGGCAAAACAAAAGAAGGCACAAAAATCAGAGACCCACTCTTTCACACACTCAGAAGTCCCATAAAAAACACTAAACTGAAAACCATAATATGTAAGCAGAGGATCTGATGCAGACCCATGCCGGTTTTTCTCTGGCTTTTGCCTATGTAATATTTACCTTCCCAACTTCTCAGTATGTTCCTAGGGAATATTGGAAGATGATGATATATCAAAGGAAATCACTTGTGTTTTCTGTGCTAGTGAATAGATTGCCCTTTCCATCAATATCTTCACTTAATTGCTGTACCCATATCTAGAAGTCCTTACATCTAATTGTGAGACATTCATATACCACAGCAAACTAGTACATGTTTTAGATCCAGGCCATTTGAGTGCCTACACAATAATATTACAGGCAGTGACCTAGCCAATCTAAGTATTTACATATCTAGGCCTAGAACATGAAACCCTGGAGGAACTGATATCCCAATTTATCCTTTAAATAAAAACTAACATTATACTGAACATAAATCTGTGCCAGATATCATCCTAAGAATGTTGTATAAATTATCTTATTTAGTCTTTAGAACATTCTAATAAAATGGTTGTTTAATATTGGACTCATTTCATAAATGTGAAACTGGGGCAAAACCCATAAAAAAATAGAAAAACAACAATGAACCCAGAATACTACTATACTGACCTGCCAGGAAAGATGTGCCCACTGGTACCATAGTAGCACAAAGGAATAACAAACTATTTTCTGATTGGATTTGGGGCCAGATCCAAAGGAAGAAATTCATGACTGGTATTATAAACGTGATCAACGCCCATGGCTTGGGAAGTCTTAGGCCCTAAGAGCAAGTTCACTACTGCTGCTGCTGCTACTGCTGCTGTTTTGCTTAATGTATGTGTTGTGAGACTGCTTTCCAAATATTTGTGTGTATACCCGTATGTAGCTGGAGTTTTCCTGGTCCTGCCTGGCCCATGGTCAGGACAAATCTTTCTCACCTACCAGTCCTGCAGCCAAGTAAACACACAGGGGCTTATATTACTTATAAACTAAGTATGGCTGTGGCATTTGCTATCTAGTTCTTATATCTTAAACTGACCCATTTCTGTTAATCTATACCTTGCCACGTGGCTCATGGCTTACCGGCACTTTATTTTACATCCTGCTCCTCGTGGCAGCGGCTGGCAGTGTCTCCTGACTCAGCCTTACACTTCCCAGAATTCTCCTCTCTCTTTGTCCCACCTATACTTCCTGTCTGGCTAATGGCCAATCAGCACTTGATTTATTAACTAATCAGAGCAACACATTCAGAGCATACAGAACATCCTACAGCACCCATAGATTAATGCTGTGCTCAACCTTGTCTAGAGAAGCTTAAGAATTACCTAAGACTAAGTGTGCTGGGATAAATACTGTTTTCAACAGTTAGATCTAGAAAGGCTCTGTGAAGGATTTAGATCTAGACAGTGTAGGTGCTTGGATGTCATGTTTAACTTCATAAACAGAAAATGTTGAACTTGAATTCCAGACCAATTATGAAGCAATTAATTGTACTAGTCCAGGAGTAAATGAGATTAGAGAGGCAAATCCTGTTTGAATATGATTCCATGCTGTCTTCCAACATTTTGTGGAGTCTTTTTATTCACCTTGAAAAACATAAGCATTATATCACTAAGCTTTTTATTACACAGATCAATATTAATCTTTATTTTCAGTATCTCTACATATGAAAAGCTGTTGCTGGCATATTCAGATCACTTTTCTTGTCCATTTTAACCTCTATAATGAGCTCTACTAAACTACACTTCCTCATCTGGTGTACACAATGTTCTTTCCTAATGAATTAACAGTACATGTAAAACACCTAAAACAGGGCCTACTAAATAGGAGGTACTCAATAACTGGCATCAATTTTCATTATTATTGGTAATATGTTTATAAATTTACAAACTAGGAATCATTAGAAGTCTCTACTTAAGTATATTGAATCAGAATCTCTTCAGGTAAGAAGTGCCTCAGGTGATTTTAATGTAGGAATAGCATTTGGATTTAACCAGCACAGAATCCCAGCATTTCTGTTCTTATTTGGATAAATCTCACTTATAGGCTTCTTACCTCTGTGGAAAATAAGTATATTAGATCCTATACAACCCATGGCTTCTAAGGAATATTTTGAAAGGAAGGGCTCTTTCAGGATCAGAGTTCATGGGTGATCTATAACTGCAATTTCTTGAGGATCTGACACCTTTTTCTGACTTGCAGGGGAACTACAAATCCATACTCATAGACAAATTCACAAAATAAAAAATAAAATCCTTTTTAAAATTTAAATCATGCTTCTAAGTAATGACAAAATACTAAGCTAGTGTGTTTCAGCTTCATTAGAGGCAGTGTCAGAAATTTATAACCACAAAAATGAAAAATAAAAGGCATGGCCAGATGCAGTTTTTAAAACAGTAATATTTTCATAATATTTGCATCATGGTAACAATGACTGCATGAGTCTCTGGTTTTTATAAATATGTTTGTACAAAAAAAGGAATGTCAGGAAACCAGCAGAGTATCAGGAAACAAAGCAGATCCTTTACTATGCCCTTCCTTCCTGACTCCATCCCCACCCACAACACCCATGGCAGTCTCTCCTGGTAAACCTACTGGCAGAGCTGGCCAAGGAAACAGATGAATGACTTTCACTTTCCTTCTCACCCTCCAACCCAATTCCCCAGTTTTATCCCCACCTTGGTATGGCCCCTTTCCTCTCTGCACCCACACCCAGGGAGCTAAGCAGATCCTCCCTTACAACACTCCTTCCTCATCCCATACCTTTGTCTCAACACCCAAGAATTCCTCTCCCTGAAATTCATAGGACACACTGGCCAGAGAATGAGACCCTCCTGGCAGACTCAGCTCTACTCCTTCCTGTGGAGTTTCCCGGGCCCCTTTCCTTCTAGCCCATCCTTATTCTTGCATGCCAGCTCCAAATACCTAGAAACAAGTTTACCTGAGATCCCCAGTGGTCTACCTATCAGGGACTAAGAAGAACTCCCTAAAAGGCAAGCTACAACCACCATACACTCCTAAGATCCACACAGGGCAACAGAAACCAAGGAACAGAAGCCCACCCCCCAACAAAGGCAAGATCAGATGTCAACACATAGAATTATAAGCATCCCAAACACCATAAAAACACAGTCAATAACAGCCAGGACAATATGCCTCCACTAGAACCCAGCAACCCTACTGCAAACCCTACAATAGGTTCTGAGACTACAATATAGATGAAGGACAAGACAAAGACTTCAAAATACCCTTTATCATTATGTTAGAGGTCTGTAAAGAGGATATGACTAAATCCATTAATGAAAATTTAAACAGTAGAATTAAATGAAGAAAACTGTCCAAGACAAGAAAGTAGAAATAGAATCAATAAAAACCAAAATGAAGGAAATCTGTAAATGGAAATTTTAGAAAGTCGATCCTAGAATTCAGTGAAAATCAATGCACAACATACACAAACTTATGGGACACAATGAAAGCAGTGTTAAGAGGAAAGTTCATAGCAGTCCTCATGAAATTGAAAAGTTTCTGTAAGACAAAGGACACTGTCAAAAGGACAAAATGGCAGCCTACAGAATAGAAAAGATCTTTACCAACCCCATATCTAACAGAGAGCTAATGCACAAAATATACAAAGAACTCAACAAACTAGACATCAACAAACCAAATAATCCAATTTAAAAAGTAGGGTACAGATCTACACAAAGAACTCTCAAGAAAGTAATCTCAAATGGCTGAGAAACATCCTTAGCCTCAGGGAAATGCAAATCAAAGCTACTTTGAGATTCCATCTTATACCTGTCAGGATGGCTAAGATCCATAGCAGAAATGATGACTCATGCTGGAGAGGATGTGAAGCAAGGGGAACACTTCTCCATTGCTGATGGGAGCGCAAACTTGTACAGTCACTTTGGAAATCAATATGGCAGTTTCTCAGAAAATTGGGAGTCAATCTACCTCAAGACCCAGCTATACCACTCCTGGGCATATACCCAAAGAATGCTTAATCATACCACAAGGACACTTGCTCAATTATGTTCATAGCAGTTTTATTCCTTATACTCAGAACCTGGAAACAACCTAGATTCCCCTCAATTAAAGAATAGATAAAGAAAATTTGGTACATTTACACAAAGGAGTATTACTCAGCTGTTAAAAACAATGACATCAGAAAATTTTCTGGCAAATGGAGGGAACTAGAAAAGAACATCCTGAGTATGGTAACCCAGACCCAGAAAGGCAAACATGATATGTACTCACTTATAAGTGGATATTATCTCTAAAGTAAAGGATAATCATGCTACAAACACAGACCAAGAGTGTAGTCAAAAGATTTCCTGTGTCCCGCCCGACCTGTGGTTGGGACAAATCTCTCTCTCACCTGCAGTCCAGCAGCCACTTATAAAATAATCACTCAGAGGCTTAATATTAATTACAAACTGTATGGCCTATGGCAGGCTTCTTGTTAGCTAGATCTTATAATTTAACCCATTTCTATTAATCTATAAGTTGCCACATGGCCATGGCATTACCCATCTGCTGGCATCTTGCTGTTCCTTCTGTGGTAGCTGGTGTCTCTCTCTCCTCTCCGTTCTTCTCTCTATATATTTGCTTGGATTTCCTGCCTGCCTCTAAGCTGCCTTTCAATAGGCCAATGCAGCTTTATTTATCAACCAATCAGAACAACACATATTCACAGCATACAGAAAGACATCTCACAGCACCAAGAGAAGCTAATTAACAAGGAGGGCTCAATGGGGAATGCAGGAATCTCACTGTGAAGGGGAAATAGAACAGATATCACTGGTGGATGGGATGAGGTGTCTGGATGGGGCATGGGGAGAACAGGAGAGGGGAGGAATATTGTGAGAGACAACTGGAATCAATGGGCATCTCTGGGATCAGCTAGAAACCTAGTGCAATGGAAACTTCCAGGAATCTATGAAGTTGAAGACTCCTAGCAATGGGGGATATGGAGGCTGAACTGGCCATCTCTAGTAGCAAGGCAGGACTTCCAGTGGAGGGATTGGGACACCACAACAGCCACAAAAACTTCAACCTACAATTTGTCCTGCCTACAAGATGTGCTGGGGGAAAGGTGGGAACTTGTGGGAGTGGCCAACCAATGACTGGTCCAGCTTGAGACCCATACCATGAAAAGGAGCCCATCACTGACACTGCCTGGAGAACCCAGAGGATGAATAACCCTGAGACATAGGATAGAACCAACCACAAATGGCAAAAAAGAAAAAAGTCAGTGAAATGATTCCTAATGATATTCTGCTCTACTCATAGATTGATATCTCGCCCAATTATCACAGAGAGGCTTCACCCAGCATCTGATGGAAACAGATGCAGAGACCCACAACCAAACATTAGGTAGAGCTCAGGGAATCCTGAAGAAGAGGAGGAAAAAGGATTGTAGGAGCCAGAGGGGTCAAGAACACTGTAAGAAAACCCACAAAATCAACTAACCTGGGTTCATAGGGGATCACAGAGGCTGAACCAACAACCAGTGAGCCCACATGGGACTGACCTAGGCCCTTTGCATGCATGTGACAGTTGTGTAGCTTGGTCTCCTTGTGGGACTCCTAACAGTTGGAAGCAGAGGCTGTCTCTGATTCTTCTGCCTGCTTTTGGGACCCTTTCCTCCCACTGAATTGGCTTGTCTAGCCTTAATAGGAGAGGAGATGCCAAGTCTCACTGCAACTTGTTATGCCAGGTTTGGTTGATATCCATGGGAGGCCTGCTAAAGAGAAGAACTTTTTCTGAAGATAAATGGATGAGGTGTGGATAGGGAGAAAGAGGAGAGGGGAGGGGGAGGGGTTGGGAGTAAAGGAGGGAAAGAAACTGTCAGGATGTAAATAAATAAATAAGTGGAAATTTTAGGACATTGTGACAGGAAACTCGGAGGCAAGCCTTACCAACAGAATACAAGAAATAGGAGAATCAATCTCAGGCATTGAAGACACAATAGAAGAAATGGATATCTCAATCAAAGAAAATGTAAAATCTAAAAAATCTAGGTAAGAAATATGCAGGAAATCTGGGACACTATGAAAAGACCAAATCTATGAATAATAAGAATAGGGGGAAAAGAAACCAAGGTCAAAGGTACAGGAAATATTTTCAACAAAATCATAAAAGAAAATCACCTTAACCTAAAGAAGGGGGTGCCTACCAAGGTACAAGAAGCAGACAGAATACTAAATAGACTGGACCATAAAAGAAATCCCCATGACACATAATAATCAAAACATTAGACATACAGAACAAAGAAAGAATATTAAAAGCCACAAGGGAAAAAGACCAAGTAACATATAAAGGCAGACATATTAAAATACACCTGACTTCTCAGTGGAGATTCTAAAAGCTGGAAGGGCCTGAATTGATGTTCTATAAATTCTGAGACCATAGATGCCAGCCCAACAAAACTCTCAAACACAATAGATGGAAGAAAGAAAGACATTCCATGATAAAACCAAATTTAAGCAACATCTATCTACAAATCCAAATATACATAAGGTGCTAGAAGGAAAACTTTAACCTAAAGAGATTAACCACACCCAAGAAAACACAAGGAATAAATAATCTCAAACAAGCAAATCAAAAAAGGAGTAAAAATACTCACATCACAACAATAAATTAATGTAAATCAACAAAAACTGCTCATTGATAACTCTCAACATTAATGGTCTGAATTCCCCAATAATAAAACAGACTAATAGATTGGATTTGAAAACAGGATCCGTCCTTCTGCTGCATGAAAGAAATACACTTTAACATCAGGGATAGACATCACACCTCAGGGTAAAAGGATGGAAAAGGATATTCCAAGCAAATGGACCCAATAAGGATGCTAGTGTAACCACTTTAATATCAGAAAAAATAGACTTTAAACTAAAACTAATCTGAAGAAATAGGGAGGGACACTACATACTCACCAAAGGAAAAATCCACCAAGAATATTTGCAATTCTAAACACCTCTGTACCAAACAAAAGGATGCCCAAATTTATAAAAGAAAGACTACTACAGCTAAAATCACATATTGACTCTCACACACTGATAGTGGCTGACTTCAATACCTCATTCTCACCAACAGACAGGTCATCCATACAAAAACTGAACAGAAAAATGCTAAAGCTAAATGACATCATAAACCAAATGGACCTAAGAGATAGTCTCAGAACATTCCACCCAAAGATAAAGGAATATATCTTCTCAGCACATCACTAAAACTGACCATATACTTGGTCACAAAGCAAATCTTAATAGATATGAGAAAATTGAAATTACACCCTGCATCCTATCTGACCACCACAGATATCAACAACAGAAATAACAAACTCATGGGAACTGACTAACTCACTGCTGAATAAAAGATGCGTCAAAAAGAAATGTAAAACTTTTTAGAATTCAATGAAGCTGGGTGTAGTGGTATATACCTTCACTTTCAGCACGTGAGAGGCAGAGGCAGGTGGATCTTGAGTTACAGGACATATTGCTCTACAGAGCGAGTTCCAGGACAGCCAGGCTACACAGAGAAACCCTGTCTCACAAAACAAAACAAAGAATTAAATGAAAATTAAAAACACAATTTACCCAAAGTTATTGGGCACAATGAATGTGGTTCTAAGAGGTAAATTCATAGCATTAAGTGCACACATTAAAAAAAAAAAAAGAATTAGAGCGATCTCATATTAGTAACATAATGTCACACCTGAAAGCTCTAGAAAAGAAAAAATAATGCCCAAAAGGAAGTAATGGCAAGAACTAATCAAATTCAGGGCTGAAATCAATAAAATAGAAACAACGACAAAAACTATAAAAAAAAAAGTCAATGAAACAAAGTGTGGTAATTTAAATGTAATTGGCCCCCATAATCTCATAGGGAGTGGCACTATTAGGTGGTTTGATTTTGTTGGAGTGGGTGTGACCTTGTTAGAGGAAGTGTGTCACTGAGGGGGTCAGCTTTGAGGTTTCCTGTGCTCAGGATTGTTGTCCTTTTATTTAATTGTTGCTGCCTTTTAAGCCACAGCTGTTGTAATCAGCAACTGCAGCTCCACCACTACCAGCAGCAGTTAGGCCACAAGGGCTGTAGTCAGAGGGGATTCTGTTCCCTCAGGCTCCAACTCTTGTTACAAAGGGAACTTAACTAAACCTCTGTCTCTCTAAAGAACTCAAGATTCAAAGGTTAAGGTGGAACTCTGCTCTCCAGAGAGCCTGAATAGCAAGTAGCTCACCTCCTCTCCTTGCTCCTCCAAAAGGCCCTCCTGCTGCTTCTCCTCACCCCTCCTTATAAACCCTTCTCCACCTGGCTCCTCCCCACCACTTCCTGTCAGCTAGTTGCTGATGCAGCCTCCTGACCACAGGTGAATTTTATTTAATCAAACACATCTTCGTATCATTAAACAAATGTTCCAGAGCATAAACAAAAGTAACACATCTTAAAATAATATTCTACAACACAGTATACCTACTGCCCAATGTCACAGTAGACTATCTGTTGCCTGCAAGATGTAGGACTCTCAGCTACCACTCCAGGACCATGTCTGCCTGCACATTGCCATGTTCCTGTCACGATGATAATGGGCTGAACCTCTGAAATTGTAGGCCAGCCACCCTAGTGAAATATTTTCTTTATAAGAGTTGCTATGGTCATGGTGTCTCTTCACAGCAATAGAAAACCCTAAGACAGAAGTTGGTACCAGGGACTGGAGTATTGCTGTGATAGGCCTGACCATTTTTTTGTTTAGAGTAATGTGGACTTTGGGAGTCTGGGTTAGGAAAGCAGTGGGATGCTTTAAGAGCTGTTTAATGGGCCATCCTAGGAGGAATATGGAAGACAGTGGTACTGAATGTGAATGAATGGATCAAAATGTTTCACAGAAGAAGAATTTTAGTAGGTTGCCTAGAGATTGTTCTTGTAATATTTTGGTGAAGAAAGTGGCTGCCTTTTGCACTTCTACAAAGAGTCAGCCTGAGGTTAAAATGAAGTGTTTTGGATTAATTCTGTTGGCGAAGGAAATCTCAATGGCCTAGTATAGACTCTGCTGTGTGGTTATTAATGGTAACTCTAATGAAGATTTATAATGAAAAGGAGCAAGCTGAGCAGAATAAATTACAAAATGTAAATTTTGAGGAGAAAAAGAACACCAGGAAGTGGAATGTAGCTAAGTCCTGTATTCAAGGAGATAAACGGATTAAGAAATGGAACACAGGGAGTGGTTAAATTTCTAACTTGTGAAAAGGAACTAAAGAAAAGCTTAGAACTGGGTGGGTGGTGCACATCTTTAATCCCAGCACTCAGAAGACAGAGGCTGGCAGATCTCCGAGTTTGAGGCCAGCCTGGTCTAGAGATCCAGTTTCAGGACAGATAAGCTTATGCAGTGAAAGACAGAAAGCTGGTGATGATGTAATTGAATGAGAAAATCATGTTCCAGCCCCAGGAATCAGCAGAACTTGGCAACTTCAGCCATGTGGTTCTGGCTTTAAACTTAAAGATAGAAGAAACAGGTTATGGAATTTGCCTCTGCACCTTAGGAAAGCTGCTGAGGCCAGGCATGTGTCAGGGATGTCCCTGAATAGAGCCCTAGAAGAGGGCATTGTGTGAAGCTGTGAAGTTGAAGTCTGGATTGCCTTAGACCCCAAGATGTGAGAGATGCCAGGTCATATAATACCTGCTGACAAGAGCTTCTAACAAGGAGTGGAACTAGGCCAAGAAAGAGAAGTGTGTTGCAGTCAGCAAGACTGAATGCGATTGGAGATCTGAAGAGCATTTTGACATCAAACATGGCCATATACAGTTTGCCCAGCTGGTTTTTGGTCTTGCTTTGGTCTAGTATTTCCTCACTATGCTCCATTTCCTCTGTTTTGGAATGGTAATGTACATCCTTTACCATTATATGTTAGAAGTATGTGATCTGTTTTCTTATTTTGATTTTATAGAGGATTACAGTTAAGAGACTGCATGAATCTCAGAAGAGACTTTGAACTTTGGACTTTAAAACATTGTTGCGACTATGATAGATTATGGGGACTTTTGAAGTTGTACTAAATGCATTTTTCATTATGATATTGTTATAAGCTTATGGGGGCAAGGAAGTGGAATGTGGTAGTTTGAGTATAATTGGGCCCCATAATATCATAGGGAATAGCACTATCAGGAGGTGTGACTTTGTTGGAGTGGGTATGGCCTTGTTAGAGGAAGTGTGTCACTGTGGAGGTGGGCTTTGAGGTTTCCTATGCTCAGGATACCACCCAGTGTCTCAGTTGACTTCCTGTTGCCTGCAAGATCCAGCATCATGTCTGTCTGTATACCACCACACTCCCTGCCATGATGATAATGAACTGAACCTTTGAAATGGTAAGCATGCCACTCTGATTAAATGTTTTCTTTATAAAAGTCACTGTGGTCACAGTGTCTTTTCACAGCAATAGAAACCCTAAGACACAAAGAGTAGGTTCTTTGAGAAAATCAATAAGAATAACAAACCTTTAGCCAAATTAAGTAAAAGGAATGGGGGAAAGACCTGAATTAACAAAATTAGAGAAGAAAGGGGAGACATAAAAACAGATACTAAGGAGATCCAGAAAAATCATAAGGACAGACTTTAAAAACCTACATTCAATAAAATTTGAAAATCTAACATAATTGGATAATTTTCTTGAGATATACCACCCACCAAAGTTAAATCAAGATCTGATAATCAATTTGAACAGACTTATACCTCTAGTGAAACAGAAGCAGTAAGTCTAACAACCAAATAAGCCACAGCCCAATAGTTTCAGTGTGGAATTCTACTATACTTTCAAATAAAAATTAATGCCAGTACTCCTCAAATTAGTCCACAATGTGGAAACAGAAGGAATAATGCCCAATTATTTTTATGAGGCCACAGTTATCCTGATACGTAAACTACATAAAGATACAAAAAGAAAGAGAATTACAGGCCAATTTCCCTTATGAACATAGATTTTAAAATTCTCAATAAAATACTTACAACCTGAATGCAAGAACATACCAAAAATATAATCCACCATGATCAAGAGGCTTTGTCCCAGATATGTAGGGATGGTTCAACATATGTAAATCAATAAATGTAATACACCATATAAACAATTAAAAGAGTAAAACCACATGATCATCTCACTAGAGGCAGAAATGACCTTTGACATAATCAAACACTCCTTCATGATAAAAGTCCTGAAGAGACTAGGGATACAAGGAACATACTCAATATAATAAATTTACAGCAATCCCACAGCCAACATCAAACTAAATGGAGAGAAACTCAAAGCATTTCCACTAAAATCAGGAACACAGGACAAGGTTTTCCACTCTCTCCATAACTATTCAATATAGACCTTGAAGTCTTAGCTAGAGCAATAAGACAACTACAAGAGATCAAAGGAACACAAACAGCAAGGGAAGAATTCAAAGTATCATTATTTGCATATGATATAATTGTATACATAAGTGACCCTAAAATTCCTACCAGGAAACTCATACAGCTAATAAATATTTTCAGCAAAGTAGCAGGTTACAAAATAAACTCACGATGTCCTTATCTATCATGGTATCTTCCTCCCTACCCTCCCACTCTGTCCCTGTTCCAGCTTGACCCTCCCATTTCCCTATGTCCTCATCCCCCACTCCTTGCCCTCTGCCACCCCCCCACACACACACACCTAGTCTGCTCCTGTAGATCTCATCCACTTCTTCCTATTCATGGGAATAGGAAAAGGCAGGATGCTGGGGAGGCTCTCAGGAATCCACAAAGATGAACCCACCTTGGTCTGCTGGCAGTGGTCCAGAGGGTGCCTGGACTGGTCTACTCTGGTGACCAGTCTAGCGAATAACCTAGCTGTCATCATAGAGCCTCTGTCCAGTGACTGATGGAGGCAGATGCAGAGATCCACAGCCAGGCACCAGGCTGAGCTCCATGAATCCAATTGATGACAGAGAGGAGGGATTCTGCAGGTGGGGGACATCGAGATCATGATGGGAGGACATGCAGAAATGACCGGCCACACTAGTGGAAGCTCATGAACTGTGGACTGGTGGCTGTGGAGCCCCCATGGGACTGAACTAGGCCCTCTGGATATGGAAGACAGTTGTTTGGCTCGAACTGTTTGGGGGCACCCAGGCAGGGGGATCGGGATCTGTCCCTGGTGCATGGGCAGGCTTCTGGGAATCCGGCGCCTGTGGTGTGATGCCTTACACAGCCTTGGTGCAGTGGGAAGGGGCTTGGACCTGCCTAGGCTCAGTGTGCTGGGCTCTGCTGACTCCCCATGGGAGACCTTGATTTGGGGGATGTGGGAATGCGGGGTGGCTTGGGAAAGAGGGCTGGGGGTTGGAGGAGGGAGGAGGGGGGATCTGTGGGTGGTATGTGGAGTGAGTAGAAAATGTCTTGATAAAGAAAAATGAAAAACAAAAACAAAATAATCAAAAATTAGACCATGCGGGCAAGGATATGGAGTAAGGGGAACATTCATCTATTGCTTGTGGGAGTGCAAACTTGCACAGCCACTATGGAAATCAATATGGCAGTTCCTCAGGAAGATGGAAATCAATCTACCTCAAGATCCAGCTATAGCACTCCTGACATACACCCAAAGCTTCATCCTATTACCATGACAATTGCTCAACCATGTTCATTGCTGCTCTTTTCACAATAGCCAGAAATTGGAAACAAGATAGAAGTCCCTCAATGGCTGAATGGATAAAGAAAATATGGTACATTTACATAATGGAATGTTACTCTGATGTTAAAAAAATGAAATTTACAAGTAAATGGATAGAGATAGAAAAAATTTTCCTGAGTGAGGTAATCCAGACCCCAAAAGACAAATATGTTTATGTATTCACTTATATGTGGATGTTAGCTGTTAAGTCTGTGATAAGCAAGCTATAATCCATATAACTGTCTATAGAGGTTAGGTATAGAGTAAGGAACTGGGGTGGGGAGGATGGGATCACCCTAGAAAGGGGAAATAGGATAGTTATGGATGGATGAGGTGAGGACTAGAATAGGAGGATCATATAGGGAGGGGAGCAAAGAAGGGTATGAAGGAAGGAATATAGGGAGGGACAGCTAAAACTAAGGGCCATTTGAGGGGTAGTATGGAAAGCTAATACAGTAGAAACTTCCTAAAATATATACATACCTGAAGGTGATCTAGATGAAATTGCCAAATAATGGGGGAGACAGAGCCCCAACTGGATATCTCTCTTCACCAAATGAAGCCTCCACTTCTGGGAATGGGTTTTGAGTTATTGGCCAAAGGGGCCCCATGGGAACCTCCAAAAATATTCAGGTTATTGCCAAGGCTATTGGTTGCTCTCTATAAACTGATGGTAAGGTGTTGTGTGATATGTTGTTTGTCTTCTGACAAATAAAGCTTGTCTGGAGATCAGAGGGCAGAGCTAGCCACCAGTTAACCATAGAGCCCAGGCAGTGGTAGCACACACCATTAATCCCAGCATTTGGGAGGAGGAAACAGGAAGATCAGGATTTCAAGGCCACCCTTGGTTACATGACATTGAACCAGTCTAAAAAAAAAAAAAACAGGTGGTATATGCCTTTAATCCCAGCACTAGAGAAGTGGAGATAGGAATGTAAAGCGAGTGGAAACAGGATCTCCCCCCATTCAATCTGAGGATTCATAGAGGTAAGTTTCTAGTGGTGGCTGCTCTGCTTCTCTGATCTTTCAGCTTTCACCCTGATATCTGGCTCCAGCTTTTTATTGTTAAGACTAATTAGGATCACACTTCAGTGAGGTCCTATTGTTGAACACAATACCTATAGAACTCACTGAACATGGAGAACATTGAGTTGGTGCCTACCTAGAGCCTTCACCCCTATTTACTAGTGTTCATAATACCACTCTCCATAGTACTCTGATGCTACCAAAGGAGAAATGAAAATACCAACCCAGCTACAAACTCTTCAATCTACAGTGGTGACCTGCATGTATGATGTACTAATGAAATTGTGGCACAAAACTTATGGGACCAACCAATCACTATCTGATTGGATTTAAGGCCCATTCCATGAGATGGAACCCATGCCCAGCTGTAGATGAATTTCTAAATGGTCTTATTAAATAAAAAACACAGAGCCAAATATAGGGGTGAAAGTCTTAGAGATCAGGAAAATAGGAATAGCCACCAGCTAACCTTACCTCATCATGTCACAGCTTCCAAAGTGAGCTACGGGGTTGGGGATTTAGCTTAGTGGTAGAGCGTTTGCCTAGCAAGCGCAAGGCCCTGGGTTTGGTCCTCAGCTCTGAAAAAAAAGTGAGCTACTTCTGTCTACCTGTGCCTTTATTGCCTTGCTGTTCTGCCCTCTCATTGGCTCTTAGCCCAGCTACCTCACTTCCTTGTCACTGCCTGTCTGTACAGACATCCAGGTTTCTATGGTTGGTACTGGGATTAAAGGCGTGTGTCACCATGCTTGGCTCTGTTTCCTAGTGTGGCCTTGAACACACAGAGCCCCTGCCTGCCAAGCAATCAGATTAAGGGTGTGTGCTACCACTGCCTGACTTTTGTGTTTACTTAAAATGGCTTGCTATTCCCTCTGATCTCCAGGCAAACTTTATTTATTAACATACAGGTAAAATATCACCATGTTTCAGCACAAATAAAATATTATCACACCCAGCACTGCTAGGGTGGCTAAGAAGCTGATAGGCTAGGGGAAAACCAAAATGTACTGTTCTGCTAAAGGAATGTAACAACAAAGTGACTCCTCATGACATTCTGCTATACTCATAGATCAGTGTCTTGCTCAGCCATCATCAAAGAAGATTCCTCCTGTGTTAGGAATAGAGACCCACAGCTGAATAAGGTGCAGAAAGTGAGAGACACTGGAACACTTGGTCTAAAATGGGATGTCTCCATCAATCCCCCACCCTACCCCATGGATCAGGGAACCCTGAGAAAGAGGAGGCAGGAAGAGCCAGAGGAGATGGAGAATATTTGGGAAACAAGGTCTTCTAAACACAGGAGGGCCAATGTACATAAGAACTCAGACTGTGGCAGCATGCACAGGACCTGCACACGTCTGTACCAAATGGGGTCCCAGCGCTGAGAGAAGATGACACAAGGCCTCATACCTAATAAAAAAGTTATCTCCAAATGATAACCACTTGCCAATGAAAACCCAGTTTTCTCCAACAGAGTCTCACTGGGTATACAAACCACTCTCTTAAGTTCAGGCCCCACGTCCAGCAGTGGATGGCCAACACAAAAAGAATCCAATGATATATTTGGAGGTGTTTTTGTTTTCCCCTCATAGTGCTTTGTCTGAGCTTTTATATTTTTTTTCCTAACCTTCAAGTCTTTTACTTATATATTATGGCTTCCAATTTTATGTTTCTAAGGACTTTCTGTTTATGCCAATGTGTGTTTCTCTATTGCTATATTTGTTTCTTGAGCTTTTTTTCCCAGTTCTTTGTTTTTCTGTTCATCTCTTTTGTCCTATTAAGTTTTTTTTATTTTATTTTATCTTATTATTTTTTTAGATGCTTGTTTTCTAATGAGAACAAGAAAGGATGTAGATTTGGCTGGGTGGGGAGGATCTAGGAAGAGTTGGGGGAGGGACAATCATAATCAGAATATATTATATGGGGAAAAAAAGCTATTTGCAATAACAAAAAGAGGAAAAAAGTAATGTTAGTATAAATCCCAGTTTATACAACCTGTTGTAAATATTCGAAATTGTTTCCCTGTACCAAACAAAATCATCAAAAATTCTGCATGCCTGGACCACTTTTGCTATTATGGAAGTACCCGTACAACTACAAACTGAGGTTTCACCGAGCCACTAACACTCAGGCCATTCACAATACTTTCTTCCATTTTGTTTGATTTGCCTTTGATACAGGGTTGCACTATGTAGCCCTGGCTGACCTGGAACTCGCTGAGCAGATCAAAACCTTGTACTCACAAACACCCACCTGCCCCATCTCCCAAGTGTGCCACCAAGCTTGATGCTTCAGTCTTCAGTGACAGGAAGATGCTCTGAGGAGGCTGGGATCTTATCTGAAATATATCTCCAAGACTAGTAATAAAGCCTAAGATTGAGAAGACCTTTCCAGATAAGTGACAAACCTCAAAGCCACTTACTTAAAACTCAGATTCTGCATATTCCATGACATTCATGCAAAAGTTTCAAAAATGGGCTGGGCATCATGGGTATTTCATCCTTGTGGTGGTATTGTGTTCCCCAAAATATTGTGTACCCTAATAAACTTATCTGGGGTCAGAGACAGAACAGCCACTAGATACAAAGGCTAGAAAATGGTGGCACTCACACCTTTAATCCCAGCATTCCAGAGGTAGAAATCACTCTGGATCTCTGTGAGTTCAAGGCCATATTGGAAACAGCCAGGCATGGTGAAACACACCTTTAATCCCAAGAAGTGAGCCTTTAATCCCAGGAAGTGATGGCAAAAACAGAAAGATATATAAGGCGTGAAGACTAGAAACTAGAAGCATTTTGGCCTGGTTAAGCATTTGGCTGGTTAAGCTTCAGGCTTTTGAGCAGCAGTTCAGCTGAGAGCCATTCGGATGAGGACTCAGAGGCCTCCAGTCTGAGGAAACAAGACCAGCTGAGGAACTGGCGAGGTGAGGTAGCTGTGGCTTGTTCTGCTTCTCTGATCTTCCAACATTCACCCCAGTAACTGGCCACAGGTTTGATTTTATTAATAAGACTCTCTAAGATTCCTGCTACACATCCTCACATCACTTGTTCAATAAAATTTTCAAACTGGATGTGGTGGTGCACACTGTTATCTCAGTACTCAGAAGGCAGAGGCAGGAGGTTTGCCACAAGTTTAAGGCCAGCAGGAGCTACACAGCCAGGCTATCAAAACGACAGAGCAATAGAGCATAAGCTTAGTTCACGACCAGGCATGGTGGCACACACATATAATCTCAGCTCTGAGTAGGTGAGTCAGAAATATAAGGCTTTCCACAGCTACAGTGGGAGAGCAGCCTGAGCTACTTAATAAAATATTCACATCATGGTAACTACCGCAAAATGTCCTGTTTCATTCACCTTCACTCCATAATTATGCTGTATAAAAAGTAGTAGGCCTCACTTCTCCCAGCCTCTTCAGAACATCTTCTTCTGTTTAACATTATGAGTTGTTGTCTGAATCCACTAACTAGAGTGGATGATCCATGATGGGAGACACTTGTTTTGTTCTGCCTCTAGGATATTGAGGCACTTAAAACATCTTTTGAATGAATCTCCAAGAGGAGAAATACTCAATATCAGATAACTAGAGCCTGCACACCAAATCCAGGTTCCCATTTGTTTTTGTAAATAAAGTTTCCTCAGACTGTAGCCACACTCACTGATATATTATAACTGCTTTCTTACTACATCCACAGCTCTAAAAAGTTGCAAGAGGAACATATGATCACAAGTCTCAAATTTTTACTACATGGTGTTTTATAGAAAACACGTGACACCTTACTTTCAGAACAGGAAATGATTTTTATATGCTTGTACTGAAAACAAGTAGATGTTCAGAAGCAGTTATCATATTACAATTTGTTTCCTACTTCCAACATAACATAATTTTGCAGTTAAAAGCAAAGCTATGGATCTGGAGAGATGGCTCAGCAGATAAGAGCACTTGGACTCATGCAAGCACCCGGATTAAGTTTCCAGCACCCTTATCAGGCAGCACATAACTTCAATTACAGAGGTTCTGGTGCCTTCGTCTGGCCTCCTCAGGCACCTGCATGCATATAGTGCACATACATGCATGCTCCCTGACATGCACGTGCATATGTATACACACACACACACCCTTTTTTTTAAGTAATGCTACTGTGTTCTAGCATCAATGTATTCCTTCTTAATGTCCCAACTAAAGATTACTTTTATATATTAGCTGATAAAGAAATGCTAGCTGGGCATGATGATGCATATCTGCAATCCCAGCACTCAAGATGCTAAAGGAGAACTGTGAGTTCAAAGCCTGCCTGGAATACACAGCAATGCCCTATCTCCCTCCAAAAATGCTAATGACTATCAACTATCTAGTTTAAAATCAGTCTGAATCTGCCTTATTTTACTTAATATGATGATCTCAACTTCCAGCTATGTTCCTGCAAATCACATTTCATTATTTTAGCTGGGGAAAAAAAACTTACCATTTTGTATATATACTACATCTTCTTTATTCATTCATCCGTTAATTGGGGGAAAGGACATTTTCTTATCTTGGCTATTTTGAATGATGCAGTAAAACAGGTGTGCAAGTATGTCTGTGGGTCATTGACAGAGAGCCCTTCCAGTATATTAATCCAGGAATGGTACCACTGGATTTCATGGTAGTTCTTTCAGACTTTTAAGGAATCTTCACACTGATTTCCATGCTGGCTGCTCCATTTTACACTTTCATAAACAATACATAAGGGTTCTCTTTCCTCATACCCTTGGCAATTATTTTTCATGTTTTCTTGATGATGGCCATTTTGAGGTGAGATGGAACCTCAATGTAGTTTCCAGTTGCATTTCCTTGATAGCTTAGGATGTTTTAACTTTTAATGTTTGCTGGCCATTTGCATTTCATTTGAGAATTATCCATTGTCCATTTGAAAAGTTTATTCAAGATATTAATCCTACTTGCTATATAGTTGGCAAAGATGTCCTCCTATTCTGTAGACTGTCTCTTCACTCGGCTAGTTGTTTCCTTTTCTGCCCAGCTCTCTAATGTCATGAACAGGAAGGACTGTCAACTGTTGGCATTATTTCCTGAGCTATTGAACGACCTTTTCTAAAGTCATTGTATGTCTGTTTCTTGAATAGTTCTACATTCTCCTCTATCAATGTCTGCTTTAGGTCTTTAAAGCCTTTAATCCATTTGAATTAGATTTTTGTGCATGGTAAATATGGATCTAGTTTCTTCCCTCCACAGATAGTTTACCTAGCACAATTCAGAGGCTTTATTTTCACAAGTCTGTTTTGCACCTTTGTCAAAATGTGGCTGTAGCTGAATGAGTTTGTTTTGGAATTTTCTGTTAGTCTGTGTTTGTACCAGTACCATGCTGTTACTATGGCTATATAGGGTCAAGGAATCAGATATTGTGATTTCCAGGAATGCTCCTGTTTAGATCTGCTTTGTTTATTCATAGTATTTTGTCCTTACATACTAAAATTTAGGATTTTTGAAAAATATGTCTGTAAAGATGTCATCGGGGCCAGGCAGTGGTGACACACACCTTTAATCCCAGCACTCGGGAGGCAAAGCCAGGCGAATCTCTGTGAGTTCGTGGCCAGCCTGGTCTACAAAGTGCGTTCCAGGACAGGCTCCAAAGCTACACAGAGAAACCATCTCGGGAAAAAAAAAGTCACTGGGATTTTGTTAACTGTTAATAATTTCTGGGAATGCAGACATTTTCATATTAAACCGATCAATTTATGAGCATATCTTTCCATCCCCTAAGGTCAATTTCTTTGTTTTGATGTTTTCACTATAGAAGACTTTCATTTCCTTGGCTAGGTGTATTCTTAGGTAAGTTACTGTAAACTATGTTTATTTTTCCTGATTTCTTTCATAGCAAGTTTGTTAGTAGTACATTAAAAAAAAAAAAAAAAACTTGAATGCTGACTTTGTATCTACTACTTTGCTAAACATGTCCATCAGATCCAAGATTTTTCCAGTGAAGTTTTTAGAACTTTTGAACCATGTTATCACCAAAGATAATTTGACCTCTTCCTTTCCTACTTGTATCCCTTTTCCTTCTTATTTGCTCTAGCTAAGACATTCAGTACTATATTGAGTAAAAACTGTATGAAGAGTGTGAACCCTCGTCTCATTCCAGATTTGAAATGAAAGTTTTTCCCAATTGAGTATATTGCTGGCTATAAATCTGTCAGTCTTTCCTATATCGAGGTATATCCTATTCTTATTAAGCATCTAGTCCTTAAAACATGAGTGCATTATTAAGAAACAGAAAGCTCTTCTTAAACACATTTCACACCAATAATTTCAAGAAAAAAACCAGTTACTTTCTCATAGTCACAAATCACTTTAATGAAGTTTTTTTTCCTTTGAAATATTGTGTGTCAGGTATAGTTGTTCAACAGTCAAGGCGCAAACCATACCCCCACAATTAATTGTTCTGCTCATCTTCTCCAAATACAATTACACAAAAAGGGGCATCAAAATGTATATTCTTTTTCATGATGGGCTCATCATTTCTTAATCCTCTTTTTATTTAAAAAGTATATCCTTTTTCAACTCCGAAAATTCTGATTTGTGTAGATATTGTCATCAAAGCATTGAGAAATGGATAGTATTAAACATGTTTTCATCCCACAGCTTACTCCAAGTGAAAAAATAATCAAACAATGTTTCCATATTATCAGATGATATTTAACAACATAGTCCATGAAAAAAATTAAGGGCTGAAAGATTATTGACTTGACTTTTCTAAGTTATGCTAAATAAGTAACAATATACACAATGATATATTCATTTGAGAAAACTATTGTTTATTTAGAAAAAATGGTTACACTGGTAGAATTCAGTAGATAAAAAATTCTCTTAAAAACGTCACTGTGAAACTTTTCCAGATGTAAGTTTAGCAATACAAAGCTCCGGTAGCTGTAAAATTAAAACACAATTAATTGTTTTATTCTTCTCCCCCCGATTTTCCTAATTACAAGAAAAAATGGCAAGGGACAAGTGAGCGCTGGTATAATTTTCTTTGTAGAACAGGCTTTAATGTTGTACACATACTATATAAAACGATTCTTAGGCGTTGCAGAAGACAGTGCTTCACTTTATTTTTAGTGACTAATATTTAAAAAAAACAGGCCAAATAAATTAAAACTGAGTTCTAAAATGAGGTAAATTCAAAATCATTCAATAACTGTTTATTTTCAGTTTCAAACATTAAAAAGGAAGCATTTCAAATGAGGGGAGGGACAAAACCCAGGCAATATTTAATCAAAAGTGAAATTCTGTACACATGTAACCTTATTTGCTTATTGGGAAGTATATGCAGCACATTGTGCTAAAATATGGAATAATTAACACTTTCAGCCATTACTGAAAATAAACATGTAGAAATTAAGCAACAAGTTAAAGTACAATAACAAACAACACAACAATTTTAGGTTTTCTGCATGGAGCAATAAAGCGGATAACTGGAAATGGGCTCACTTCATTCACAATTCTCAGAAATCTACCCAGGAAAATAAAATTCTGGTCACAGCTGTATGAGTTCATTTCATCCTTTCCACCTGAAAGAAACAAACTGGTTATATTGACATACAAGAAGGAGAGGCTGAGGGAAAAAGTGAGGAGGAAAGCCAAAGCAGGGAAAGAAGACAGAGAGGAAGGGCCAGAGAGTGACAGATGGGAAAGAAAAGACGGAAAAAAACCATTCAGGAAGAAACCTCAGTGAATTCTGTCAATAACAAAGGCCTGGATGAAGTTCGCAGAAAATGATGAAATATTTGTCTTTGTCCATTCTTAGAAAACATTAAGACACTGTGAATTTTAAGAAACACTGAACATTTTCTATTTTCTGTGTATGAAAGGTAGAAGGTTTGTGGAATACAGAGAAAAATATTAAAAGAATAACAGGTACAACACTCTATAGGCGCAAGGAATAATGTATCAAAAATAAACAGAACATGTAGCAAAGGAAAGGAACCTATTTTACATGATTAGCCAAAAGAAACAGAAAAATGACATCCATTTTTTTTCACAAGGACACAATTTTAATAGTGAATTATATTAAGATGCAATGTCTGCTAAATTATAAAAATTGCTTTAAAAATATATTGACTCAATTATACTCATTTCCTTTCCTTTATGTAGACATTTTTCAAATACTGCATAATGAAATAAATTCAAAACATAATCATTACAGCATGTGGCAAATAATTTCATATCTGCCTAACATTGTTCTCAAATTTTAAATTAATGCTTAATGCATTAAACTTTATTAATGAAAATACTACATTCACACAGTTCCTAAAATCATACTAGAAGGGGCCTTAGAAAATAATCACACTTGCATGAAATGCTGACAAATAATTTATACATCATTTCTACACAGCATTCTGTGCATACCATGTATAATCTTGACATCATCAATTATAATTTTGGATACACTGACGTTGAACTTACACTTTTAACACTTAAAAAAATAATCGTTCCTGTCCATCAATTGATAAATGGGTAAACAAAACATGATACACATTCATTCTATGGAATATTTAACCATAAAAAGGAATGGATTGTTGACACATGCTACACCATGGATAAATTTTGATAACATGATGGTAGTTGAAAGAACCCTGGCCCCAAAGGACATGATATTGCACGATTCCATTTATATGAAATGTCCCAAACCAGGCAAATGGATAGACAGAAAATGTGTCAGTAGCTTCCAGTGGCTGGAGAAAGAGAAGTTAAAAGTGACTGGTAACCTGCATGGGGCTTCTTTTGCAGGTAAGGGAAATGCTCTGAGATTAGACTATGGTGATGACTGCACCACACAGTGATATACTAAAGAGCACTGAATTGTCCACTTTCAAATGGTGACTGCATCTCAGTTTTTTAGATTGAAAACAAATAAGAAATGGGTCTTTGATCATGATAAAGTCTATGTAATGTTCCAAGAAAAAAGAACATCATGGTAGCCACATGATCATAATCAGAGTAAGAAATGGGGTCTCAATCATGATGATGTCACATTATGATAATTCCTTAAGGACAAGGAAACTTTTAATGACATATTTAAGAGTACATTAAAGGATAAAAATGTTGTTGCTGTTAAAACATATAAAGATCTTTCCCAGGAATTAGAATTAAAATTAAAATTTTTACAAGAAGCCAAAACCCTCCAAACAACATAATCATCCCAATGTTTTCACACTTATAGAGTTCACACACAAAGGCAACCTATCTACATTATTAAGGAATTGGTTCCAGGAGGCAATTTCCTCTCCTTTCTGAGAAAGAAGGGTGAACTGAAAGTCAGTTAGTGAATTTTTCATTAGATGCTGCTTCTGGATGGCATATCTCAAGTAAAAATTGTATGCACAGGGACCTTGCTCCAAGAAATTGCCAGCAGGTGAAAATAATGTTCTGAAAATCAGTGACTTTGGAATGTCTCGTCAAAAGGATGGTGGTGTGTATATATCTTCTGACTTAAAGCAGATTCCCATAAAATGGACAGCACCAGAAGCTCTTAATTATGGGAGATATTATTCTGAGAGTGACTCATGGAGCTTTGGCATCCTCCTCGGGGAGACGTTCAGCTTAGGGGTCTGTCCACACCCTGGAATGACAAATCAGCAAGTACAAGAGCAAGTGGAAAGAAGATACTGGATGTTAGTCACAACGTCTCAACAGTGTCCTCAGAGCCTACTCAGTGCTGAAATTTGGAGGTTACAACTTGAAATCCACTCCCAAGCTCAAGGAACTTCAGGAAGAGCTAGCATGCATCAAGCATACCTACAACCCTAGCATTTGAGAGCATAAGAGGAGGATCAGCATGGGTTAGATGGCAGCCTATAGTATACAGAAATCCAGGCCAGCCTGAGTTACAAAGTGTGTCCTTGTCTCAAACATCCCAAAACAACAAGAAGACACAGTGATGAAAGAGCACCAAACCTGAGACTTCAGGATTCTGTCCTCGATACAGTTACAATTTTATTCTCATTAACACTTAGCTTATGCCAATCTTACGCAACATACTTCTAGGTTTACTTTTAAACAATGCTATATAAAAAATAAATATGTACCACTTTAACAACTATAAATAAGCCAGATTAGCTTATAAATCTAAAGGGTCAATGAAACCTATCTTTTTCACAGTTCTTTTATTGATGTTTCTCAAAATCATTTTCTACTGCAGGTTCAGTTCAATTCGCTGTCCTCCATTACACACATACACTCTTTTGGAGCTATAGACTACTTAACACCACATAGAACAAAACAGAAAGTGGCCTTCCATTCTGCTGAGAGCAGAATACATGTATAAATACCATTTTATATTGGTAATGATCTCAACGTCCTCAATTCTTTTTTACCTGATTCAATAGTTCACACGTTTCATAAAATAGACTTTTTTGATGGTAATAAAAATGTTAAGAGAAACTATAAAATACAAGCTTACCAAAATAATAGCTAACTCATGGTTAAGTATCTACTTCAAAGGGGGTACCACCACAGCAATGTGCTCCCTGCATTTACTATCATTTAAGTTATCATGATTTGCCCCTTCAATGTTTATCCCCTCTCCCTGTCCAAAGCTGAATGACATATAAGAATGAAGTTGACAATCAGAATATCAAAGAAACATTCACAAAGAAAAGTTATGAGGAAAAAGACATAGGGACAGGCATTCTAATCTAGCATTACACTTGCAGGTGCCCTTAGGAACTTTAACAGCAAACACAGATCCTGGAATGTTCTGTGTAGGTAAAATGTAACACCAAGTTAAACTCGAGAATCTTTTAAGCTGAAACCTGATTGTACACAGGGTTGCCTGTCAGAATAAAATAATGTGCAGAAAGGATAGTCACACACATAAGCAAAGGTGGCAGTAGAATTCTTTATAAACCCTTACCCCAATGTCAAGACCGTTAAAACACAAAACAAAATAGCACCTTAATGAGTATGTGTCTACTTGAAGAGAAAAGGCAAGGAAGTACATAATTCCTTCTGGCTTCAACTACTTAGTGCTTATGAGTATTGGTTCACAGAGCCCACAACTAGTACTTTCAAGTAGCATAAATGTTCATGAAAAGAAAATTAGTTGTGTCTATCACTTCAATCTCCTTAACAAGAGCTTTGTACATATTAAATGGTTGATATATATATGTATATATATATATATGTGTGTGTGTGTGTGTGTGTGTGTGTGTTAAATTTGTTCTCAAGAACAAGGGGGGGGAGTCTTTTTTCTTTTAGTATTGTTCTTCACCAATGTTTTCATTGATTAAACATTTCACATTGTGGTACACAATCTGTACACAGATTTCTATGTACAACTAACAGACTGCATAAACATCACAGACAATAAGGAAAAATAATTGGTTATTTGATGAGAAATCACAATCTAGACATGTGGATATGCTGCATACTTAGAGAACCAGTAACTAGAACAAGCTCACACATGAGCAATGACTAGCTCCTGAGGAATAAACTCCAGCAAGTACTTTATTTCCTAAGATGGATTACTATCATATTTTGACTATGCCTTGGAATGACAGTGTATTCCTAAAGTTAGAAATCTGTGAGAGGATAGGAGGCTAGTTTTCCAAGTACAGACTAGAAGGGGAAAAGGCTAGAACAGGAATTCTAAAATTGTCTACAGGGGCTAAGGATATAATGGAAACAACGTTTACTGTGTAGGGATTGCTAGAGTAAACAGCCTGCCTTTCCCTCCACAAACCACCCTCCCCACAAAAGCCTCGTTCTAGGGGGAAAGCATGTTGGTCAAAGTTTCATTGCTGCCAAGCAGAAATCAGGACACAATGCCAAATGTTTCAATTCATCAAAACAAACTGAAATTCTGATTGGACAACTTTTCTGAATTGTTAAAGAATATTAAATCTTGTGTTTTAACAGAACTGCACATGCACATAATCCCAGCACTAACTAAGCAAAACCTGGGGAATTGCCAGTGAATTTGACAGCAACCTGGGCAACCCAATGAGTTCCTGACAAGCTTGGAAGACAGAGTAAGAGCCTATGTCAAACCAAGCAACAAATAAATAAAACAATGTTTTCTAAATGTAAACCCTGTGTGAGACTAAGACCTCACCTAACAAGTCAAACTTTGTTCAAGTATTGGAAACTTGCAGTATCAGACTTGAAGGATAAAAGAATCAAGTTATATATTTGAGACTAGATGTAAGAAATAAATTTGGCTTTACTGGAATGGAAGGTTAAAAATACAATGGACTTAAAGTATGGATAGAATACGATATGAGTTGTAGGACACATACACCAAGTAATAATTGAGAAGTCATAGGATGGCTGCTAGATAATGATTTAATTTGGTTGGATGGTTGGTTGGTTTCCCCCACTTTAGTGTAGGGACTGAACATAGGACCTTGCACATGCTAGAGAAACAGTCTACCATTGAGGTATATCCTGAGCGTCAGGCAAGGATTTTTAAAGATTAAAGGAAAACAAAATATTAAGGCAAGAACAACTAGTGATAGTCAAGAGATTAAATCAAGGAGAGAGAGAGAGTATCTGGAGAAAGATTTTGCAGGTAAAAAAATACTACAAAAACGAGTTTTGGAGCTAAAAGTAGGGGGCAGGACAAGAGACTCTGAAAAGAACATAATCCAAAATCACATTTATATATAATATTCTCTTGATACTAATGTGACCATTGTAATATGTCTGCACTCAGAGTGACAACTACAACAAATCAATGTCATTTCTCGACTGACTCCCCTGAAATAACTGTTCTAAATACCAACAAGAAAATCTTCAAATCAGTGATAGGATAAAATCATGGCAATGTGATGTGTCAGCAGCTCTGTCCTTTCTGTAGATTAGGAAACAAGTCAACAGGGGAGCAAGAAAAGCAGAGTTAGATGCACCCTGCAGATAGACAACAGCACCATAGGAAATGAGGAATTTCTGATTGAAAAGAAAGAAAAACAGAATAGCTTGCCTAACTACAGAATGAAACCAAACACAGAGGCAGCCAGAAAATAACCAGAAGAAGAAAATCAATCACAGTCTCCCAAGAGTTAAGAGTCTGCCCCAGAAGAAAGTATATGTGACATAATTGCCAACCAACTAGGTATATCTGTGAACAGTTATTGGGTTCAAGAAGATTTACCACAAGACTACCAGGCAAACATTTAGTCCTGTCCAATCCTACAGCCCTCACCTTTTGTTCCCAAGGGATATTTCACAGCCAGTATAAGAATAACTCATGAAAATCTGTATCAAAACCTTCATGTCTAACAAGACAAACTTGGGTTCCGAGAGAAAACAGGTACATAAAAATCACAGTGAAAGTTGTCAGTGACTATGGTTGATCTATTCCTAATGAAAATTTGATAGGAAGGCTTTTTGTTTCTTTATCGGAGAAGTAGCATGTTAAATAAAATTTCAAATTAAAAGAAAAGTTACGATTACAATAAAAAACAATATATAGTATATATAATATATGGTATTATATACTACATAGTGTATATATAATATTATAAACATAAGTTTCCCAGGGAAGACAGTAGGAAGGATGCCTAGAAGACTGAGTAGTACTACCTCTTTTACAATCTTCCTAATCAAAAAGTAAAAAAAGACTATTAGCCAGGAGTGGTGGTGTATATCTTTAATCCCAGCTATCAAGAGGCAGAGGCAGGTGAATTTCTGTGATTTCAAGACCAGCCTGGTCTACACAGCAAGTTCAAAGTCAGCCAGGGCTTGAGGAATAAGAGAAAAAACTATTAAATGCTAAATAGTTTTCATACTACTGCCTATCCCACTCTACTTAGTCAGATAATAAATAAGCAGGGAAAAACCAAGCGAATAAAAAGCATACCCTTTCTTGGGTCACTAATTTGACAACCTCATATTCCCTCACTGCAACTAAAGTAAATATAGCAAAACCCACATCCTAAACCAAATCCTTATACTGAACTGGCCCTCCAGACATTTCTCACCCTTAGGCAAACCTTAGTAGGGTTTGTTGTATACCTGGTTCCATAAGTGATTAGAAGCAGCTCAGATTAGAGATAAGGTATAAATAGTGGGTATATGTGTAATATTATTAAGAAGTAACCATTACAATGAAAGCAAAAATGAGCTATAAAAAGCAAAGGCAACTTCAACTCTGTCTACCAGGAATCATTAATGGAGGAGACAAATCAACCTATATCAATAATCCTAAAATGTCCAAGAGTAACTATTCAGACGCTGACTTTAAGTCCTCAACAAAAAAAAGAGGCTCAATTGGGATATGAACAGTTTGTCTACTATGGTGGTCATGTAATTTATGTAAGATGTAAAATATTTTTATGTATCATACAAAGCAAATGCATCACCTTGAAAACAAATTTGCCTATTTAAAATATAGCTAAAAGTACAGAACTTAATTTCTAACTTTGCAAAATACGTGCAGTGGTAGAAAGAAAGCCACAAAACCTTAAAGGCCCAAAGAACAGAAAACACTAAAGTCATGCCTTCAATTGTCAACTCCATTTTCTAATGTCTCTGTGACCTACTTCAATCTTTCAGAGTTTTAGTTTCTTCACCTGTAAAGTATAAAAACCACCATCACTTATTGAGCTACTAGTGCTTTAAAAACATAATTAATTATCCAGAAAAGATGGTACTAGGTGGCAAAGAGAAAGCCAGATGTTCTCAAATACATCTTGATTTTTTCAGTGATTAATCAGCAAGCTTAAAATAAAAACAAGCTTAAAGTGAAGTTTAAAAATAACTGTAAAATTTATATCTATATACAAAAAGACTCTGTCATTATATTCAGGTAAAAATTCAAGTATCTGTATCCTGCAAAAAGGATCTAGTTCCTTTACCATTTTCTGATCTCGTTTAGGGGTATCTCTAAACGAAAAGGAGGGGAGAATATACTCACCTTGGTTGAAAGTGTTCATTATCTGTGCTTGTCAGAGGACTTATGAGTAGATGACAAATTAAGGGAAAACAACTTTGGGGCAGGGAAGAATAGTGTCCTACTTCCAGCCTAATTGGTTCTGATCAGCCTAGTAACCTCAAATTCTAGGAACTCTGCTTATGTGTCAGATCATTCTGCTGTTCTGGTCACCATGCTCCCCAGCCCAAGAGATTCACTGTTCCTCTTTTTTTCTCATGGTAACAATACAAAGGGTTAACAACAACAAAAATACACAGAGCCTATAAAACTTGTGTCATAAAACATCTCAGTTCACTACAGAATTACTTTTAAAAATCAAGAAGATCAAGTCTCTTGTTTTCAGGTCATACACTGAAGGGTAACTACACTTTACAACTGATAAGTTCCTGTATATTTAGACCACATACAAGAAAGGTTTAATTCTAAATATGAATAGTCTCAATCTTCTATTTCAGTGAGTGAAATATAAAGATGAAAAGGATATTGTTTCTTCTCTTCCTTTCCTCCTGAACTATCCCGTTTCTCTTTCTTTTCTATCTTTTCTTTATCATGCCTGGATTCCTATAAGGAATGATGAAATTAGTTGGGGAAGGAAAAAAATCAAATACGTTTCTTTAAAATAGCCTGAAATCCCCTTTTATCATTCACCAGCCATATGTTTTCTTCAAAAACTTGCTTAATATGACACTAAAACCACATGCAACAACAACAAAAAAAAATAGAAATACTGAACTCCTCCAAAAGCAAAAACATTCATACATCACAGGAAAGTATGATAGCATATAGAACAGGAAATGATATTTGTGAAAGATGTATAGCAGTCAAGTATCCAGAATATCAAAAGAACTCTTAAAAGTGAATGCCATAAAAGACAGACAACTCATTTTGAAAACAGTGAAAGAATGTGAAGAGATTTCTCCAAAGAAGATATATAGATACATGGAAAGACAGACATTTGGTATTATTAGTCACTGAGGAAATACAAATCAAAACCACAATGAATTACCACTCACATCCACTAGGATGGCTATGATTAAACTAAAATAAAAAAGTAGCCAGTGTTGATAAAGATTTACAGAAATTGTACCCTGATATATTGCTAGTCGAAAGCAAACCATACAGCCACTGTGGAAAAGTTTGGCAGCAACTCAAAAAAGCTAAACAAAATTATCTAATAACCTAGAAATTCTATTCCTAGGTGTGTGTGTGTGTAGATAATTATATATATAATTGAAGACAGTCAAATGAGTTATTTCATACCAGCACACAAATGGTCACAGCAACATTATTCACAATAGCCAAAAAGTGGAAACATTCTAAAACTCCAACAACTGGCTGGGTGTGGTGGCTTACACCTGCAATCTTAGCACTAGGGAGCCTGTGGCAGGAGAACTGCGAGTTTAAGGGGGAGGCTGAGGTATTAAGGAAGCTCCAAGCCAGCTTGGGATACAAAGGGAGGCCCTGTCTCAAAGCAAAACAAAAATCCACCAACTAACAAGTGTGGTATAGTCACATAATGGAATATTATTTAGTCATAAGAAGAGATTAAATAATGGCAGATACTACAATACGGAAAAAGAACTTCAAAATCATTCTTAAAAGGTAGACACAAAAAGCTCTATTATTTTATAATTCTACTTACATGAAATAATTAAAAATAGGTAAATCCACAGAGACAGAAAGCTAGTGGTTGCCAAGGAATGGGGAAGTCACAGTGAGGAATCAATGTATCATTAGCCTAGGGTTCCCCTTTGGAAGAATTCAAATATTTTTGGAACCAGACAAATACCAAGTGTACAATATTGAAAATATACATACTAGTTAATTCAGTGGTTTTCAATCTTCCTAATGCTGTGAATCTATAATATAGTTCCTCATGTTGAGATATCACCCAACCATAAAGTGATTTTTGTTGCTACTTCATAACTGTAATTTTACTACTGTTATGAATCATAATGTAAACGTTTTTTAGAGATAGAGGTTTGCCAAAGGGACTGTGACCCACAGGTTGAGAACTGATGACTTTATTATTCTATGTGAACCTTATCTCAATTGAAAAACACTGAAAAGGAACAGCCTTATCTTTGGAAGCTTACAGAATAAAATTATCCACCATTTATTTTTCTAAAACTGCTATAAAAACTATAAATGCACTATACATTTTTAACATTTACAGTAATGCTTTGTAAACAGTTTACACCTTAGTAGTAGCTTACCAATTATTTTATGGAGCATGATTGAAATTTGAGTATCAATCAGTATATAACAGAATGTACTTTATATATATATAGATATATCTCAGGAATAAAGAGAAACTAAAAGAATTGTGGGTAGAAGAAAAAGTCAAACATAAAGAACTGAAGTGGTGAGAGTAAAATGGAGAGAAAAAGAACTTCAAAAGTATACTAATTCTAACTTCACAGTAATTTAGGACTAATCTAGCTCAAATTTCCCAACCAGAGTACCTGCCCACTCCCAAACCTCCTGTTCCCATTCCAAAGTAACTAACAAATGATTATCTGGCAGGAATATACATACATACATACACCAAGGCACTAAACTTACAAGAGTGAGTATTTTCCTCGCAAGGCTCTAATCCCTAGGTGAAGAGTCACATGCTATTAATGGCTGCTATGAGAGGGAGAGAATCAGTCTTCTCTAAGGACAAGGCCTCTGACAGGTTATCCAATCCCAAGTAGTCAGCCCTCAACACATATGCATATAAGCAGCACTAAAAGGACTCAGCAGGTTTTATTTATAGATACATATATAGGTATTATAATAACATAATAATTAAAGAAGAGGTCATGAAGTTTAGAGGGAGCTGGGGAAAAACACAGGAAGACTGGGACTCAAGACTGGGGGGTGCAGAAATGATGTAAATACAGTATTCATATATGACATTCTCAAAAAATAATAAAATACATGTTTCCCAAAAGGTATACAGTTCCTTTGTGTTCCTAATTTACCTTTTTGCCACCAGAGGAGATTTTATCCATCTTCTCAGATTTAAACGAATCACTACTGCCTTTTTCTTTGCCTGAAGATTTTGACTTATTTTTCTCTTTGTCTTTCTCATTTGGATATTGAGACTCACATGGACTCTCACTTTTGTGTTTTGAAACCCCCACTAAAATTACAAAAGAGAATAATGAAAGGCTTTTCCAATTCACTTGGATGAGTGCTTCAAGGTAGTAGTAAGTCTACCTACTTGTTCCATTCTCCTCTTTCCGCCTCTTTGTTATGTCCGGTGGCACTTCACGGTCATTGTTTGAGTGGTCCTAGAACCAAGAATTGTGAACTACATTGATCAAGGGTTATGGTTTTTGTTTTGTTTTGTTTTTATGTATTACTTTTATACAAGAAAGTCACCACTAACTAGCATTGGAGGATATTTGTAGTACCACATATTCGGTAAATGGCATGAGAGAGATTACTAAGCTGAAGTTTCTTATTAGTGTAGAAAATGCAAACACAGTCTAGGATGAAATACCAGTTAAAACTTGAAGCAGACTGCTATGGAATAAAGCAGTATTTTCTAAAAGCAGAAAACAAATTCCCATACATGAAAAAAAGCTTTCCAAGCTAATTGTTAAAAATTACAAACCCTTTTCCGCTCTTTCCTGTCCTTTTCATCTTTTTTCTCTCTTTCTCTGGATCTTTCCCTTGACTTGTCCAAATCTTTCTTGTCCATTTCTCTCTCCTTACTCTTGGACAGTGGTGGAGGAGTATGATTAATGTAGAGCTGTTAAAATTAAGGCAATATTACTAAAGATTATTAGTTTTCCAGTATTGGCAGCCTTTGGTATTTTGTTTATTAAATGAAAGATAATAGGTAACTATATATAAAGTCAAAACTAATTATCTGCTTGTTTATGAGAGCTAAAATAAAAGAATGTGACACATATACAAAGGCTTTAATCCTCGGCCTTATAGAGATTCTCATTGTAACTCAGCTCATTATTGCCTCAACTGACATTTCACAGTACATTCATAAGCCAGCATCCTCCTTGTCCCCCTAGTATATAAGAGTTCATAAGTGAAAAACAGCAACTGGACTTTTTCTACTGTAAAAAAGACAAAACACAAATCCCTATGCAGTCATGGATATTTGAAGGTCTAACCATCTAAATTAAGCAGTCAATGATGGGGCAAAAAGATACGAATAAAACCTAGCCGTGGTTTTACTAGTAAGTCCATTCTGCCTAGGTATAAACCAGGCAGTGATTATCTCAAATATTTTTTTATAAATATAAAGACTGATGCATATTCTCTACTTATGAAAGCACTGTAACTCTAATAAATAATCACAACCATGAATTCTACCTTACTGGTTCTAAATAGCTCAGAAAACCATCAGGTAAGCTGAAGGTAACTAAACTACTCGAAAGACTGAAAGTGATAAAAAAAAATATTCTCTGTCAAAAGGTCTATTGGTGAAAAAATAGCCAAACATCTAGGTTATTCTAATTCTAAATGAGAGAAAAATTCTACTTAGACAAGTTGGAAACATGGAAATGCACTCTAAAAGAAAATGTTTAGGAAGTAGTCAGAAAATAAGCCTCTAACTCTATGGCATTTATCCGTTTCATTTGCTACGTTCAAAGGATAATGACTAGAACTCATAATGTAACTACATAATTCTACATATACCCTAAGAAGAAACACAACAGTGACTGAACGGTAAAATACTTTTACAGCCAGGAATCCTTTGATAATCAATGAAATGCAAGACAAAGGGCTATAAGTTTAAAGCTTAAACACTTATTCTTTCAAACATTTTCAATTCAGTTCTTTGAGAAATAGTATCAAAGCAACACAGAGTGGATTCTTTAAAAAAAATGTTTAAAAGTTGAGGAATGACTGAAACAAAGTGTTTATCAATAACAAGATTAAGAGAATATTCTACAGTCATAAAAGATACTACCTATCTAACAGATACTACTGCTGAATATGCCTTAAATGACACTTGATATTTTTTTCTAATTGTGAAATTTATTCACATCTTTTCCTGCATCTTATTTGTGAACTAGATAAGACAAATAATAATATATTATTGAAACACTCAACAATTTCCTTTAAGAAAGTACCGCTTCATTTCTCCCACTACAAGAGTATCCTCATCCCCCCCAAAAACGACATTTTTACCCATGCCTACTTGAATTCTGGAGTGTAAGGAATTGAGAAACTACTCTAGGACTTCTGGCATTAATACTCAAATATTTCATTCTTGACATAAAATGACAAATAGTTAAACTGATAATCAGAAATTCTAGGTTTAGAAATATACCAATTCATTTCCTCCTCTCTATCTTTCTAATAATTGTGACCAAAACACCTTTTTCTACAAAACATAGTTTCTCATCACCTACTGAGTGGAATTCATGCTTGTTTAAGCATTTAAGCATGCTCCATAATCTTCACAATTATATCCTACCATACAGCAACCTAATGTTCTGTGGCTATCAGTAGTCCCTAACTTTCATCCCTTTTACCTTATTAGAATGAATAATTACTTTTACCTTAAAAGTCTTGGTTTTTCAAAAATAGCTGAAGAGCCATCAGCACCTAAACTATCTCTCAGCTCTGCAATTCACCTTCTACTGGATTCTTTTCATTTTATTTATTTGCCATTTCTGTAACAGGTTTTTCCTTACAAATCTCAAGATACTTATTTCTGTACATAATCATTTCTAGTACAGAAGAACTAGATGTCTTTTTCACTTTTGTATGTTTCTTAGAGGCTAGTACATACAGTGAATACATATTTGCCAAATAAGTTAATGATGTGTTAGGACAACTTGTATATAACATTATAGGAGTTTGTTCCTAGTTTGATTTTATTTCCTTAGATTGAGACCATTAAGAGGGACTAAAGGAATCTAGCCAACTTTCAAAATCAAGGCGTGGTTGGAATAGAAGCATGCTTTTAGCGCTCTTGTCATCATATGTAGTTGCTAGTATTGCTATACCAAAACACAACTGATCAAAAGTAAAAAGATGTGAAGTGGAAATGGGAGTAACAAAATATATGGATTCTATTTTAGGTTAGTCATCTTTTAATCTCACTAAAATAGTAAATGCATGCATTACTTTACTATGGATTAGAAAGTAAAAGTACCCAATAATTATTAAGAAACAAAATACTGGGGGCAAAGCATAACTTAAAAATATCACAATAAAAATCAAGGAAACAATTTTATATTTACAAGTAACAAAGTAACATGAAAGACAGACACATATCTTATGGCAAAAGCTCTAGAAAGTAAAAGCTGCCCCAGAAGCAGTGAGGCTATATAGATTGCTCAAAGTCCAGGAAAATTTTATCCCAAGCCATTCAAATGCTTTTAGATTTTTCTATACATTTAAAAGTAGAAAATCAGCTGCTACACAAAAATACTACTTTGGATTGCTTACCAAAGGCTTTAAGAGTTCATTTAAAGTATGTCTTGAGAGGCTAAACCTTACTGTAAGATCCCATACTAAGGATCTGAAAATGAAATGAGTCTCATAATTTTAATTGAATATTATATGTCACTTTCAAATTTTTCTGGTTCCACGTGGAATAATCTATTGAATTTCAAATGCCCACAAAAATCTTCTTGTACAAAAAAATGTTGAAAAATTGACTTCAATTGCCACATTTAAAAAATTATATAAACTCACTGAAGAAGCTAGGAAACCTTTATAGCTATTATTGAAATGGATGTTAAGAACCAAGAAACCTTGATTTTAGCTCACATTTTCAGTAATGACAAGCTGTATGTCACTGAAAATAGTTCAGTCTCTCATTTGTCAAGAAGACACTATCTGCCCTATTTAACTCATAGTACTATTATAAACATGAGATGAGACAATATTATCTAAACATGCAAAAATGACAAAATATAATCTTCACAACAAATTTAAGAAACCATAATCTTCATCACTGACAAGAAAATCTAGTTAATCTTAGCATCAGGATTCAAACTACTTCAATGTATGCTTTAATAAATAAATACTAACAAATTAAGACTATTACAAGCCCATGGATATAAAACAGCCCACACAAGCTACTGATTGTTAAGACTGACAAATACAATCTCAAACTGGCTGCAAAGACCACTATACTGCAATATGTTTTTATGATAGCCAATGAAAAGGTTTAGTTTAAAACAAACTACTTATAGTATAGTGGATAATCTTTCAAATAATAGTTTATCTTAAAAACAATGTCATATATTTAGGACACAAGCACTTTGGCTATCTAAACCATTAAATAATTAGTAATTCTTTGCTTAGAATTCATAGATATTTCATTTAAAAATAAAATAATATGGCCATTTCAAAATTCCATTTGGTCTATAAGTAAAGAGTCATATGTAGTATATAAGAAGACATAAAGTAGAAAAATCAAAGAGGGTACAGATTTCATAATAAGACACGACATGAAAAATAGACAATTCAAGTATAATACTGAAATAAACTCCATAAAAATACACAAACTCCACATTGTTTTTAAGAATCAGAACACCCAGAAGAGTAGTGTAAAAGGAAAGAATTAATACTGACATATAAACATAGCCATCAAGTCGAGTACTCCCTCCCTTCCAGGAGAATGATTATTTTATATTTACTATATCTCCTGGTATTATGCCACAGCTACTAAAAGGATACTTTAGCAGAGGGAGACATAAAGAAATTTATGGATTAAGATGGATTCAGTTTTTTAAAGTTCTATGAATGCAGCAAATTACTTGTTTGTTCTTCTGAGTATCTATAAGCAAAGTAAGAAAACTGGCAAGTTTGCTCTGTGAAACTACACAAGTCTACCTATCACCCATCCCAAACAAATCAGTAACTCTCCATTCTCCAAACTTTATCAAGTTTCCAGATTTTAAAGCATAAAAGAAAATTACATAATATAGCAAGCAAGAATATATAAAAATACTGCCACATCACACACGTCTCTAAAATGAACCATTGTCATCTAGCACTTTTGTTGTTGCTTGTGGTAAGAATTTATAAGGTGATTCTATATAAAGAGAGAGTGCTTTCTCCCACCAATCCTAACATACAAAATTTACTAGGGTGGTGGCATCTACGAAATAAAAGAAGTTAAGAATTTCTGGTTTACTTAGGCATGATTTTAAAAGACTCAAACCTTTGATGAAGATTCCTTGAGATCGATGAGACTGTCCTGTAGAAAATGAATGGAGATGACAGGTGAGCTGGCATAGTTCTCAGAACCCAGAGGAACTTTGGGAAGTATGTCTGTAACCTGGAAATAAACCAGCTATTTCTTGTGAGGATAAATTCCAGGAAATCATTATCAATATGAATATCAGCAATAAAAACAAAAAACAAAACCACACAATGGAATTGTAATTTTAAAAAATTTATAAATATTAAATATATAAAATTAAAATTTAGTTCTGATTGAAAGTTAAAAATAAATAAATGTCAATGCCACATATTTCATATTAAGCTTTAAGTAATTAAGAGGCTTTAAAAAGGCAAAACATTTTTCTCCACCAAAAGTTGAAAACAGTGAAGGTCACCGTGGAAGAAAATTGACTAATATTTTCATTGTTATTCTCTAATTAGAAGATTTTCAAATTTTATCCATTTACAACTCCAATAAATATAAACATTTTGTTCTATCTACAAAATTCAGTGGCATTACAAGCAAAAAATATTCTATAAAACAGAAATCAATATTTTGTTGCAAAGTACCATGATTTTGAATCTCATGCCTCTCACGAGGAAAAAAAGTTTAAAAAAAAGAAGAAAAAGAAACCAATTATAGTATTCCACCACAGTGCTCTGGATGAAGAATTAATTAACTTACAGTTTTAAAAGTTCAACGTACTGCAAATTCAAAGATTCCATGAAATTAGATGACTTTAGAATTAAAATTAAATATGGAGCAAGGAATGGCTACCCTGAGTTCTTCAAGAAGGCTACACCCACGATTTTGTGCTGCAGTTGAATGCCTGGGATTTCTCTTTGCTGGGTGGTAGGACTGGATGCCACATCTGCTCTTATCGTAACGCAAGGTTCAACTTGTTGGGAACCCAATGGTATAAACAAACCTCCAAGGGAAGATACAACAGAAGCTGCATGCTCACTGAATAAACACAACTACAGGAGAACTGATCACCAAGGAGACTTTAAAATGGAACTCCTTTCAAGACTCCTTCTTAGAAGGCACATCGGAATGATGCTCATCAAGAAGCTTGATGAATTCAGAGGTATCTTGTTTATCGTGTATCATTCAGGAAGTCTTCAGTGCTATATAATCTTCAATATTTAGGCCGAAAAATAGCTTCATTCTGCTGAAAACATTCGTTTGCTTGTAGCTACCATTGCACTCCAAAAAGGACTGCTTAAAGCAGTGAGGCACTTCTGGGTAAAATTTCTCTTGCACTTTGAAACAATAAAATTAGTGCTAGGTCCTTGAAGTTCTAACATTTTTATAATAAAAACACTCAATAGGAAAAATTAGTCCACCAATACAGAAAAATTTCATTTTCTAATGCAATATAAAACCTCCAGTGGCTCCAGTGTATACTTGGCACAAGACTTGAAGGAAGTCAGGACATTGGTATTCCAAACAGGTGAGCCTAATACGGATGCTGCCTTCCTCAGGCTATACTAACCTTTACTGTGGAGGAATGTGATGGAGAAGGATGAGTATCAATTTTGCGACGTTTTTGTTCTGTTCGGACAAAAAGAAAGAGTCAGAATGAGGGATATTTCCAGTCGTTCCTAACACTTCAGAAAGTGAACAACTTTTAAGATCAAGTATTTGTTGCACAAGCAAAATCACTAACTTATCAAGACAATGAGACAACTAACAAGCATAATTAGAAGAAAAACTACAGAAATATAAAAAAAAAAAAAGGTACACTTGCCCCTTTCAGATTCCGAGATATCTGATCTGGGAACAGGTGACTTCAAGGACCCTGAAACTGGTGTTTTTTCTCCTCCTTTAACATTTTCCTTTGACTTCATTTCCTTTGCTACATCTCTTTCTCTGGATGGCTCCTTCTCTCTTTCTCTTTCTTGAGTCGATTTTGATTCAACACTGGGGATGGTGGTCTTGAATTTCTCATCTTTAGCTTTTTCTTCCTTCTTGAATTTTTCTTTCTCTTTGTCAGACTTAGGCGTTCTTTCCTTTGTCTCTCTTGCTTTTTCATCTTTATTTGGCCGCTCTTCCTTTGGTTTTTCTTTACTATCTTTACCAAGTACCCTGGCCTCTGGAGTTGTAGATGGAGTCTTTTCTTTTTTCTCTTTATCTTTCTCTTTCACTTTTTCTTTGTCATTTTCCTTAACAGCTTTGTTGCTTAAGAATAAAAAAAAAGGCAAATAATCATCAAATATATCCCATATTTAAAATCATAAAGGAGCCAAGTGTAGTGGCGCACGCCTTTAATCCCAGCATTCAGGAGGCAGAGGCAGGTAGATCTCTGTGAGTTCGAGGCCAGCCTGCTCTACAAAGCAAGTTCCAGGACAGCCAAGGCTGTCACACAGAGAAATCCTGCCTCAAAAAACAAATAAAAATGCTTTAAAAAATGCTGTGAAACTAAGAGTAACCCTCAAAAAGATAAAGAACAACTTTAGGATAAGTAAGTACTTCTTCACATGAGGTAAACAATACAAATTCATGAATACGTGATTTTTCAATGATTAATAATTATAATAAGTAATATTAGATTATTTTGTATATATTCACAACCTTTGACAATAACAAAGTAATGACCCAAAACACATCCAACAAACCAACAAAAGGAGCTATCAGTAAAGACTGCTAAGTTGTATGGACTACTTTCGAAATGACTCTAACCTTTTCTTGCATTAATAAGCCTTATTCAAATTGTCTACAACAAGCATTGTATCCTAAAACTTCTCAAAACTTTACCATCATATCCTGTATCTCAGCAGGAGAAATAAAGCTGTTAAATATAACTATATAAACTAGAATTAATAATAAGTAAATTATCAAAATTGGAATAACAAAGTTTCAAAATATATATGACAAAGTATACACGACTTTTGTACTGCTCAATTACAACCATCTATACTTCCACTCATGATTAATTAGGTTCACATAGGAGAATCTAGGGGACTTCCAGATAAAATGATAGACTGAAGAAGTCAGAATAAAAAGTAGACTCTGGTGGTGATGTATTGTGTACCCTAATAAACTTTGCCTGAAGATCAGAGAAGCAGAGCAAGCCACAGGCACTACCTCTTACCTCACCAATTCCTCAGCCTGAACAAGAGCTTCTTATTCCTGTGTCCCTGTGCCTTATATACCTTCCTCAGCCCAGCCATCACTTCCTGGGATTAAAGGCGTGTGTGCTTCCCAAGCAAAGGCATGAGATCTCAAGTGCTGGAATTAAAGGTGTGTGCCTCCACTGCCTGGCTCTGTTTCTCTCCTAGACTGAGTCAATCTCATGTAGTCCAGGGTGGCTTTGAACTCACAGAGATCCAGATGGATCTCTGCCTCATGAGTGCTAGGATTAAAGGTATGTGCCACCACTGCTTGCCATCTATGTTTAATCTAGTGACTTGTGACTTGTTCTGTTCTCTGATCTTCAGGCAAACTTTATTAGGGTACACAATATATCACCAGAGACTATTCAAAATTTTTCAAAAAGAAGACAAAGGCCTTCATAAACTTACAAAAGTACCAAAAACACATAAAAAATGCTATAAAATTAAGAAGAACCCTCAGAAAGATAAAGGTTACTTGAAAAGTACAGAGTAAAAGACACAATTATTTGTTGTCTCTAAGAAACACATATCACTGCTAGAAATACCTAGAGAGTGAGACTCAAAGGATAGGATTCTATCTAGCCAGTAAGTAAAAGCCAAAATTAAGCTGGCATAGCTCTTCTGGTAGCTAACAAAGTAGAATTCAAATAAAAAATTGGAACAGTTAAATAATGTAGCTATATATGAATGAATCAAGAATATGTAACAATCATAAACCATATGAACTATATATTAGAGCTGAGAATTTCATAAAACAAACATTAATGTTCATACACATTCACATTGGTCCTGATACAGTAATAGTGGATCATTTTGACATTCCACTGTCAACTTAGATGGTCATTCAGACTAAAAATCAACAAGAAACTGCAGAGTTAAGAGGTCTCAAATAGTCCAATGATGTCATAGTAAAACAAGAACAAGGTAAACCAAAAAGCAGTCAATAGAAAGAAATGAATGAGGTCAGGGCAGAATTCATGAAATAGAGACTAAAAGAAAAATATAGAGAATCAATCAGAGTCCGTTCTTTGAAAAAACTGCCAATGTCTAGCCAAACTACTCAAGAGAGAAGACTCAAGTTAATAAAAATTAGAGATGAAAAGGATGAGTTTACTGTTGATTCCAGTATCATCAGGGAATAAAACAGGAAAATCTAGAAAAAAAGGATAAATTCCTAGATACATATGACTTATCAAAACTAAATCAAGGGAATACAAGCAATTTAAATAGGCCCATAACAAGCAATAAGACAGCTGTTATTAAGTCTTCCAACAAAGAAAAGCCCAGAACTATTCAGATTGACTAATAAATTCTACCCAACCTTTACTGAAGTGCCAATACCAAAGATCCTTAAACTGTTCCATAAACAGAAAGTAAAGAAACATTACCAATCTCATTCTATGAAGCCAATATTACCTTCATACCCAAACTGAATAAAAACACAACCAGAGAACAAAATTATAGGCCAATTTCCCAGTAAGTGAAATGTAAAGGTTTTTTTTTTTTAATTTTTATTTATTTTATGTGTTTTCCTTGCATGTATGCCTGTGTCATGTATGTCTGTGTATGACATGAATGCCTGGTACTCACAGGAGCCAGAAGAAGGCATCAGATCCCCCTGGAAATAGACTTAAAAATGGTTGTAAGCTGCCCTGTAGGTTCTGAGAATTAAACCTGGAAGAGCAGCTAGTATTCCTGACCTTACTGAGCCACCTCTCTAGCCCAAGATGCAGAATTCTTAAATTCTTGCAAACAGAATAAAAAAAATCACATTAAAATCATGCACCATGACCAAATTGGTTTCATTACAGGGATGCAAGAATGATTCAAAAATGTAATACAGAAGATGGACAGACTTGGGGTTTGAAATCAAAAGATTATGTCAATAGCTGTAGAGGAAGACTTTGACCAAAACACTTTTAAAACCCCTAAGGAAACTAAAAATACAGGGAACATATAACAAACCTTCAAAGGCACTTAAAGCACAATCAGAAATAAGACAGAAAGCTGAGCAGTGGTGGCGCACGCCTCTAATCCCAGCACTCAGAAGACAGAACCAGGTGGATCTCTGTGAGTTTGAGGCCAGTATGGTCTACAGAGCGAGTTGCAGAACAGGCTCCAAAGCTACACAGAGAAACCCTGTCTCAAAAAAAAAAAAAAAAAAAAAAAAAAAAGAAGACAGAGTACACCATCTCCACTCATTCAATATAATGTTTAAAATCTTAGAGCACTGATGCAAGAAAATGAAATGAAGGAAATAACAGGAAAGAAAAAATTCAAATCACCTCTATTTGCAAATGTGACATGATCCTATTCTTAAAAGACTCATAAGGCTACACCAGAAAATTCTTATACCAAGTAAACACATTCAGCAAATTAACAAGATACAAAGTAAAATAAAAATTCAAAAATGCTATTTAATAAGGATGAAATTGCTGAGGAAGAAATCATACACTATAACTTGAAAGAAAACAAAATATTTAGGAATAACCCTAAGGAAATAAAAGACTGGTAAAATGAGTAGTAAAAAGAGACAAATTGAAGACATTGTCCTATTCAGGATTTGTTTTTATTTTATCTTATTTTAATATTATTATATTTTCTAGATGCTTATTTGTTTTCTAATGGGAAGGAGTAAGAAAGGATAAAGATTTAGGTGGGGGAGGGTGAGGAAGATTGAGGAGGAGTTGGGCTAGGGGAAAACATAATCAGAATCTATTGTATGAAAAAAGTCTATTTTCAATAATAAACAAATAAATAAATAAAAATTAAAAAACAAAAATGCCTTGACCATGAAGTAAAATTTAAAAACGAAAGAAAATTTAATTCCATGATTATGGATTAGGAGAATCAATATTGTAAAAATGGCTTTTATTACCCAAACTGATATACATATTCAACATAATCCCCATAAAAATTCAAATGAATTCTTCCTAGAATTAGAAACACACACACACACACACACACACAACACACACACAGAGAAATACAGAAGACCCAGAGTAGCCTAATCAATCCTTAGCAGAAAAGACAATACTAGAGGTATCACAATACTTGATCCCAAATTATACCACAGCTACATAGTGACAAACACAGCATGTTACTGGCACAAAAACAAGCATGTAGATCAACATATGCCACTGGAACAGAATACAGAAGCAAGAAATAAATATACATAGCTACAATCACCTAATTTTCAACAAAAGTATCAAAAGCACAGATTGGAAAAAGATAGTAGCTGTAACACAGAGTACTGGGAAAACTCGACAGAGTGAAAGAATGAAACTGGACCTCTGTAGCTCATTCCACTCAAGAACAATTCAAAATGATGAAATACCTTAATACAGGAATTGAAACTTTTAAACTGCTAAAGGAAACTATCAGAAAAACATTTCCAAGAGCTAGAATGGTAACCAAGAACTGACAAATAGCATTACATGAAATTAAGCTTTTGCACAGCTAAGGAAACAATCATCACAGTGAATAGAAAGCATACAAAATGAGGGGGAAAGCGTTGTCAAGTATGTATCAGACAGGAGATTGATATTTAAAATAAAGAATTGCAAATAACTCTCCAAAATTTATCTAATAAATAAACAGGTTGATAAATAAATGGGCTGATAAACTGCTCATAAAAGGAATATGAATGGCCAATATATACTTGAAAAGGTGTTCAACATTTTAGCCATCAGAGAAATGAAAATTAAAACTGCTTTGAACCAGTCAGAATGGCTCTCATCAAGAAAAATGAACAAGAACAAAAGTTGGTGAGAATGTGGATAAAAAGTTACACTTACAAATTGCTAGTGGGAATCTTAACTGGTGCAGCTCCTACAGAAGTTAGTGTACAGGTTTAAGAATAAAACTACCTCAGCTATTCCACTCCTGAGTATATACCCAAAGGACTCTACAAGTCAACATAACATGGAGATACTTACACATTTTTGTTTATTGCTGCACTAGTCACAATAAATGGAGCCAGCCTATGTGTCTATTAACAGATTCATAGATAAAGAAAATGTGGTGTACATACAAAATGACAACTGAAATGATGGCATTTGCTAGAAAATGGATTCAACTAGAAATATTTACATTAATTGAAATTAGCCAGGCTGAAAGAGCAAATAACATGTTTTGTTTTATACGTGGAACCTGAAGTATGTATATATCATCATGAAACTAGAAAAGGGACCAAGAAAAACACATCTTTTCTTTTTTTTAAGATTTATAGAAAAAGCCGGGCGGTGGTGGCGCACGCCTTTAATCCCAGCACTTGGGAGGCAGAGCCAGGCGGATCTCTGTGAGTTTGAGGCCAGCCTGGGCTACCAAGTGAGTTCCAGGAAAGGCACAAAGCTACACAGAGAAACCCTGTCTCGAAAAACCAAAGATTTATAGAAAAGAGTGTATTTTAAGTTAAATAACATGAAATTGCATTTAGTAGGCATTTCTTTTCGTGGGAATGGATGCATTGGATGAGGAGGAGTTTACAGAAAGATTTCCCAAAGTTTTAACCTTCAGGGAATACAGAACAAGGTTTAAAAAAAAAAAGAAAAAGAAAACCTTTACTCCTTAGACACATCTTAAGAGAAAGACACGAGGCATAAAGGAAGATAATAGAATACATGTGACATAAGACAGGAGGGAAATTATTTGGAAATAAGGTGACTAGTAGGAGACAGCGAGAAGAAGGGAAGACACTGGAGGACAATTAGAATAAAGCATGAGACATACATATGGAAATGCCATAATAGAACCCTTTAGTCTGTATGCTTAGTTAAAAGGTAATTTTTTTTAATGAGAGAATTTTGGAGTTAGGGAGATGGCTTGTGTTTGTACAGCACTTTGCCATGCTCAACTGTCCAGAACCCACATAAAGACCAGCACAAAATCACTCATCTGTAATCACACTGGCTCCTATGGTAAAATGGGAGGCAGAGAAAAGAGTCTTCAAATGCTCACAAGCCAGCTGGCCTGGTAGAGGTAGCAAAGCTAATCCATTTCAAACAAGGCACAGGTGTGGTGTAACATCTGAGGCTAGACCTCCACACACATTGTGGCATGCACACCCATCACCCACACACATCCACCCATCATACACCCCCACACACACACACACGAGAGAGAGGGGGGGGAGGGGGGAGTTTAGAATTGTGACATATGGCACAGTAAGTATTCTTACCTGTTAGAGCCACTATTTCCATTGCTTGAATTCCCTTTTGGTGTGGTACTAGAAGCCTTATTAACAGCTTTTGTACCACACTGAGATCTCTCCCTTGGTTTATCTGAAATAAATAAAAACAAGGTTTTTGTTAGAAAACTGTAAACATAAACTATGACTTCACATCAAAATGATTAGTGGATAATTAGAAGATTCAAGAGGCTGATTAGTTAATAGTTACATACTCATAAGCAAGGAAATAAAAAGCAATATGAGGCTTGCATTGTAATTATCATGTGATAAAATATTTTAATATATTATTTATAAGTGTATATAAATAAGCATACCAGTCTCCTCAGTACCACTTTCATCCGATTTAGATGCACTTCCTAGGGATGATGAAGAAGTCCCACCACCAGGCCCATTTTGTACACTGGCAACAGCATTCCTTGGAGGAGGGTCTTTGTGATGAAATTCATTTTCAGGTATCATGTGTGACTTTCTACATTTCAACAGCCCCCAGTAGCTGAAAGTCGCACAAAGTGTTTAAATACACATACACAAATCAAAAAACACAAATATAGGGTTTAGTAGAATAAAATTAGCAAATTATTCACTCTACTACTTGGTTCTATAAAATAAAGTACTACTTTTCAGTATATTCCTCAATGTCTTTAGAGTGTTCTAAAACTTAAAGTCATTCTTTCAAAATAAACTAATCCTTTAACTAGAGAGCTTTTTTCTTTTTGCTCCTCAAGATATGGTAACTATGACAAAATAGCATTTCCCCCATTTCAAGAAATATTATATGTGGCTTTTAAAACTATCATCCAGTATAGACCGGAAGTTGATAATCAGAAGTGACAACTCTCACCAGCCTGTGGGAACATGATCGCATAATCTCCCATAATCTCCTGAAGTAAAGCAGAAGATAAGACTTCAACATTGTAAAACATTTTCAAATCTTCAGAATCCTTCTATAATCTAGTCTCATAAATCACATTAAAGTATAATTGTGTTACCCCATAGCCAATGCATATAGATCTGGCCTCTTTTCTTTTTCTTCTTGGCATATTTTATTCACTCTTCTTTCCAAGGCCTGACCCAGATTCAAAACTTTTGGGTACCAAGGAAGTATTTTTGTTAGCACAATCAATATATTCCTGATGTGAGTATATTCGCCTGTCTCAAGGCAATGTACCGATGCCTATAATAGACATTTAAAGATCTATTATCATAAAATACAGGTATGAAGAGGAAAAAAATTACCTTTCAAAAATATCCACTTTTTTTTACCTTGGTAAGTTTGTAATGCCATTTATGTACAACATGTCGAAAATTTTCATAATCTAATTGATCAGCTTTATTTCCACCATCAAATCCAGTTGCCCGTAATATGGTAAGGAATCCTGGATAGTTTCCACATTCCTAAGGAAAAATAAGTTTCTCATTTTTAGAGGTAAAATTTATCCCACAAAATAGGAGAATGAGACCAGATAAGTGACCAGATATGAAAGAAAGGTTCAGATTAGCCAATGAAAATAACTTGAAATATCAAGTTGCAATAGAATGAAAAAAAATTTACTTTTTTTTTTTTTGGCTTTTCGAGACAGGGTTTCTCTGTGTAGCTTTGCGCCTTTCCTGGGACTCACTTGGTAGCCCAGGCTGGCCTCGAACTCACAGAGATCCGCCTGGCTCTGCGTCCCGAGTGCTGGGATTAAAGGCGTGCGCCACCACCGCCCGGCAAATTTTACTTTTTAATAATATACTAATTGTGGTTTTAAGTATCATTTTATACCTGAATCTTAAATTGGTTGAAAACGGACCAATTTGAAGCAATTACTCTACACACAGCTAAAACATCAGCATATTAATTAATTATATACCTTTTCATATGTGGCTCTATCACTATGCCACCTGGTCACCGTCTCTAACATGCAGCAGAGAAATCTCCCATACCGACTAGCTTCATTTTCAGTACAGCTTGCAACTGTGTAAATTATGTCAGAAAATACCTAGAGGAAGAATGTTTGAAAAAGAAAGTCAAACTAACTGAAAATACTAAAAGACTATTATTTTAGGAAATCAAAATAAACAGAAATTTAGTCAAAAATGTACTTTCTCCTTTTATATTCACAAATGTGTGACTCTATATTCTGTGGGAAAATAGCAATCATAAAGCATTCAAGTTAAGTTTTATGAAGAATTCTGGTTGATGATTGCTGTGGATATCATTCTATATAAATAAAACACTGATGGCCAGTGACCAGGCAGGAGAGAGGAGAATTGGGGAAACAGGAAGAAGGGGGGAAGAGACACTGCAGCTACCGCCAGGACAAGCAGCATGTAAAGACGCCGGTAAGCCACCAGCCATGTGGCTAGGTATAGATTTACAGAAATGGATTAATTTAAGCTATAAGAACAGTTAGCAAGAAGCCTGCCACGGCCATACAGTTTGTAAGCAATATAAGTCTCTGTGTTTACTTGGTTGGGTCTGAGAGGCCGTGGGACTGGCAGGTGACAAAGATTTGTCCTGACTGTGAGCAAGGCAGGAAAACTCTAGCTACAAATGGCGCCCAACATGTTGGCAAGAGTTTCCACCTAAAACCTCAGTAAAAAGATTCTAAAATGGAGCTAAAAACAGTTCCTAGTTGTCTCTTTCAAGTTAGCGGCAGCATGTGTGTTTGAGCTACTATGGCGGGTTCCTGGCTTGTATGCTCGACCTGCAGTATGGCGGGAATGAGGCCTCTGCAAGTGGCACATTAAGCTGCGTGGTGTATTTAGCCTTTGCTAGTACAAAACAAAAAGAGATTTCTGGGCTACACGCTGCTTGGATAAAAGCACAGACCCACTATTTCTGAGAGTTGATGGCTCCCAGAGCTGGTGGAAAACATACCACCGCCATGTTGGGAAGCTAAAGTGGGCGGAGCCAGCAGCCACAGTGCCAGTGCTGTTTCAGGTTTAAAAGGCTGAAGTTTAAAGCAAGAGGCTCAAGGTAATATAAAAAAAATAAGCCACGTAAAGATGGCTACCACACAGAGAATCTGGATTATGTTCTCTTTGATATTTGTAACTGAAGAAAAAACATTTGACTGCAAAAGCTGTTCAGTTATGCCAAAATGTATATTTTAAAGGTACCTTGACTTCAAAATTTGGATATAAGGATATGTTACTTTGGAAAAGAGGTTCTGCTTTTGTTTCCACAGAAAGCCAGAGGCTATGGATTTGTTCCAGATTAAGATACATCAGGTTTGACCAGCCAAGACCCCCTGAAAGATCTCCGATGACACCATGGCCCAGATGATCTAACATCCCAAGAGGTTTCAAGGCAACTAGCTCACACAATACAGCCTCACGGACTACCCCATAGGCCTAAAATTTTGTGTCCCGATAAGATACAGCACCCCCCCCCAGCAGGAAGTAGTAAGAGATGCTACGCCCAAATTCCCAAATATACCAAGCTGGCTTTAGAGGTGGAATTGGCTCACTCCCCCTCTAAACCCAGACATATTTAAAAAAAAAATGGTTGAGATTCTTCTGTCCCAAATCAAAAGATCCCTCTGGTGTGGGACAGAGAAAAACCAATATTTTTATTTAAAAGAGGTTGATTATAAATGTGATCTCTTTCTAAAAAAGAAAAGGGAATATGATATAGATATATAGGATATAGAGATGATAAGATAAAAGGGTAGATTAAAGAACCTGCTTTTAAAGAACAACTTGTTTAAAATGTTTTACATTGGTATAGATTTTAATTTATGTTTAAAATGTTTTACATTGGTATAAATTTTAGTTTATTGATACAAACTTAAAGTTAATTTTGTTATACTATATATATACATATATATATTTCTATTCTTGTTTGAGGTATTATGTTTATGTAACTCATTTAAAATTGTAATGGATAATTAAGAAATAGATTAATAATTAGTCATCTATGATAATCATATTTGTAGCCATGTTAGTTAAGTCTTCTAGGTATACATAGATATATTTCAGATAAATAGGCAATCTTCAAACACTTCATAGACCTAGAGAATATGGCATTTAAATAACTTAGAATTCTGTTGACATGAGACACAATTGCTCCTGGCTGCACCAATTTGATCCCGAGAGAATGTTGGGCTTCTAAGACATTTCCATTTGGAAGTTTGTCTTCTTGGCACAAAATGGCCTACTGGGCAAAGAACTGCCCTTGCCTTGACGGCTGACAGTACGAATGCAATGCTGTCCTTTCTGGACAAGCGGGACACAAGGAAAGCGACCACTGTACTCGGCCAAGACAGGGTAAGATGGTCTCTCAGAATTCCTGCTTTTGAAAATGGTCTGTCATATACTCTAGGCCTGTAGCCAATTTGAATGCACCAACAATGCTGAGAAATATTAGGTGACTGTCCAGGCTGCCAGCTGTCTCTGTCTACTCTTGCAAGATTCCCGAAAGTTGCTTACATCCATCTACCATTTCTCAGGTACCATTATGTTCCTTCTCAGGTCTTTGATATGGTTGAAGACTAGATAGTTGTAATTTCCTCAATTATGATAAAAGATAAGTTAGATATAAAACCTTAAACTCACAAATATAAGATAGATAGGACATCTTCTTAAATATTGTAACTGCAATTCTTGCTCAATAATTGTTTTGTTATATGTAATTTTACCATGTTAAAGTTAAAACCTTCCTTTTTAAAAAAAGAAGAAAAGGGGAAGTGCTGTGGATATCGTTCTATATAAATAAAACACTGATGGCCAGTGACCAGGCAGGAAGTATAGGCGGGACAAAGAGAGAGGAGAATTGGGGAAACAGGAAGAAGGGGGGAAGAGACACTGCAGCCACCGCCAGGACAAGCAGCATGTAAAGACGCCAGTAAGCCACCAGCCATGTGGCTAGGTATAGATTTATAGAAATGGGTTAATTTAAGATATAAGAACAGTTAGCAAGAAGCCTGCCACGGCCATACAGTTTGTAAGCAATATAAGTCTCTGTGTTTACTTGGTTGGGTCTGAGAGGCTGTGGGACTGGTGGGTGACAAAGATTTGTCCTGACTGTGAGGAGCAAGGCAGGAAAACTCTAGATACAGATGATAAAGGAAAAGGATACTACTATTATTATTATTATTATTATTATTACTATTACTATTACATAATAGCTTCTTGAATACTTAGCCATTCAGGACTGAGACTGAATAGACAGTAGGCAAAAGCAAAGATGACAAAATTTAGAAATATGCAGCAGACATGCTATAACACACACATTTCAACCTCACAAATGCACTAATATAAGAAAGAGGCCAATCTGCCTCAACTGAATGTACCAGGTTTTGCTGACTCCCCATGGGAGTCAGCCTTCCCCTCAACTCCCCCATTTCGGAGAATTGAGGGGAAGGCTGGGGTGGGAGAGAGCAGGAGGATGGAAGACAGAGGGACCTGTGGTTGGTATATAAAATGAATAAAACATTTCTTAACCAAAAAAAGGCCATATGAAAAAATCTATGAATACGACAACATTAAAATGCTTGCCTGTTTTTATGTGGTGTGAATATATAAAGTCTTTTATTTGGGTTGAAGGTTGTTTTCTTTAGTTTTGTGTTGAGAAGTGAAAGTTAAGAGTAGAGAAACTTACTTCTAAAGATTCAAGATTACTCAAATCAAATCTTGAGTGAGTAGGTTAACCTTGAGTGCAATAATCATAATTTCCTAGGGTTTTTATATGCAGTGATACATTTAACCCTCAGCTAAATCTTACACAGCAGGTCCCTTTTTATAGAAAAGAAGACTAAGGCATAGAGAGGTTAAATATCTAGTTAGAAATAAGTAGAACTAGTGTTTAAGGTCAAGGACTTGGCTCTTAAAATCATGCTATTCAACCAATACTCCTCAAATTGTTTCACACAAGAGAAACAGATGAAATATTGTCAAACTCTTTTTATGAGGCTACAGTTACCCTGATACCCAAACAACACAAAGATTCAACAAAGTAAGAATTACAGACCAATCTCCCTCATAAACATTGATGCAAAAATACTCAAAAAAATACTGGCAAACCGAATCCAAGAACACATCAAGAATATCATCTACCATGATCAAGTAGGTTTCATCCCAGAGATGGAGGGATTGTTCAACATACAAAAATCTGTCAATGTAATCCATCATATAAACAAATTAGAAGAAAAAAAAACACATGATCATCCCACTAGATCCTGAAAAAGCCTTTGACAAAATCCAAAACCCCTTTATAATAAAGGTCTTGGAGAGATCAGGATACAAGGAACATACCTAAATATAATAAAGACAATTTACACAAAGCCGACAGCCAACATCAAATTAAATGGAGAGAAACTCAAAGCAATTCCACTAAAATTAGGAACAACACAAGGCTGTCCATTCTGCTCCTATCTATTCAATACTGTACTCCAAGTTCTAGCTAGAGGAATAAGACAACAAAAGAAGATCAGGAGATACAAATTGGAAAGGAAGAAGTCAAATTTTCACTATTTGTAGATGATATGATAGTATACATAAGTGACACCAAAAATTCTACCAGGGGACTCCTAAAACTGATAAACTCCTTCAGTAATGTGGCAGGATAGAATATTAACTCAAAAAAAAATCAGTAGCCCTCCTATAAACAAATGATAAATGGGCTGAAAAAGAAATCAGAGGCTGGGTGGTGGTGGCACACACCTTATCCCAGCACTCGGGAGGCAGAGCCAGGCGGATCTCTGTGAGTTGGAGGCCAGCCTGGGCTACCAAGTGAGCTCCAGGAAAGGCGCAAAGCTACACAGAGAAACACTGTCTCGAAAAACCAAAAAAAAAAAAAAAAAAAAAAAAAAAAGAAATAGAAAGATCTCCCATGCTCACAGATAGGTAGAACCAACATAATAAAAAAAAAAAAAGCCAATCTTACCAAAAGCAATCTACAGATTCAATGCAATCTTCATCAAAATCCCAACACAATTCTTCACAGACCTCGAAAAACAATACTCAACTTCACAGGAAAAAAAACAAAAAACCCAGGATAGCTAAAAGAATCCTTTACAATAAAGCAACTTCTTTAGGCATCACCATCCCTGACTTCAAACTCTACTTTAGAGCTATAGTAATAAAAACAGCTTGGTTTTGGCATAAAAACCGACATGTGGACCAATGGAATCGAATTGAAGACCCTGACATTAACCCACACACCTATGAACTCCTGATTTTTTGAGAAAGAAGCAAAAAACTATACAATAGAAAAATAGAAAGCATCTTCAACAAATGATGCTGGCATAACTGGATGACAACATGCAGAAGATTGCAAACAGATCCATATCTGTCACCATGCACAAAACTCAAGTTCAAATGGTCAAAGATCTCAACATAAATCCAGCTACACTGAACCTGATAGAAGAGAAAATAGGAATTAGGAAGTAGCCTTCAACGCACTGGCACAGGAGACCACTTCCTAAATACACCAGTAGCACATACACTGAGATCGACAATAAATGGGACCTCCTGAAACTGAAAAGCTTCCATAAGGCAAAGGATACAGTCAATAAGACAAAGGGACAACCTACAGCATGGGAAAAGATCTTCAGCAACCCCACATATGACAGAGGGCTGATCTCCAGAATATATAAGGAACTCAAGAAATTAGACATCAAAATGCCCAACATTCCAATTAAGAAATGGGCTATAGAACTAAACAGAGAATTCTCAACAGAGGAAACTCAAATGGCCAAAAGACATTTAAGGAATTGCTCAACACCCTTAATCATCAGGAAAATGCAAATCAAAACAACTCTGAGATACCATCTTACACCTGTCAGAATGGCTAAGATCATAAACACTGAAGACAGCTTATGTTAGAGAGGATGTGGAGCAAGGGGAACACTCCTCCACTGATGGTGGAAATGCAAACTTGTACAGCCACTTTGGAAATTAGTATGGCGGTTTCTGAGAAAATTGGGAATCAATCTACCTCAAGACACAATGATACCACTCTTGGGCATATACCTAAAAAATGCTCAATCATACCACAAGGACACTTGCTCAACTATGTTCATAGCAACATTATTCATAATAACCAGGACCTGGAAACAACCTAGATGCCCCTCTACTGAAGAATGGATTAAGAAAATGTGGTACATATACACAATGGAGTACTGCTCAGCTGTAAAAAAAAAAAAAAAAAAAAAAAACAATAACATCATGAAATTTGCAGGCAAATGAATGGAACTAGAAAATATCATCTTGAGTGAGGTGACCCAGACTCAGAAAAACAAACACAGTATGTACTCACTCAGAAGTGGATACTAGATGTAAAACAGAATAATCAGACTACAACCCATACACAGCTCCAAAGAAGCTAGGAAACAAGAAAGACCCTAAGAAGGATGCATGGATCGCCTTGGGAAGGGGAAATAGATGAGATCTCCATGAGTAAATTGGGGAGGAGGGCCAATAGAGGGTAGGGGATGGGGGATGAGAACATGAGGGAATGGGATGGTCGATCTGGGGGAGAGACAGAGTGGGAGAGCAATGAAAGATATCTTGATAGAGGGAGACATTATGGGGTAAGGGAGAAACCTGGTGCTAAGGAAGTTCCCAGGTATCCACAAAGACGACCCCAGATTAGACTCCTAGCAATAGTGGAGAAGGTGCCGGAACTGGCTTACCCCAGTCATCAGATTGGTGAACACCCTAACTGTCATCATAGAGCCTCCATCCAGCAACTGATGGAAGCAGATGCAAAGACCCACAGCCAAGCACCAGCCCAAGCTCCTCTGGGAATCCAGTCAAAGAGAGGGAAGAAGGATTATATGAGTAAAGGGGGTGGAGGGTCAAGATCATGATGTGGAAATCTACAGAGACAAGTGAACCAAGCTCGTGGGAACACATGAACTTTAGACCAACAGCTGTGGAGTGTGTATGGGACTGGACTAGGCTTTCTGAATATGGGAGACAGTTAAGTAGCTAGGTCTGTTTGAGAGGCCCCTGGCAGTGGGATCAGGATCTATCCCTGGTGCATGAGCTAGCTTTCTGGAGCCCATTACCTATGGTGGGACGCCTTGCTCAGCCTTGATGCAGGGGGATGGGTTTGGTCCTGCCTCAACTGAATGTACTAAACTCTGTTGACTCTCTATGGGGGCCCATACCCTTTTGGAGGAAAGGATGTGGGGTTGGGGAAGCTGCAGGGAAGCAGGAGGAGGGATGAGAGGGAGATCTGTGGTTGGTATGTAAAATGAATTTAAAAATTTCTTAAATAATAATAAAAAAAAGATCACACTATTCAGCTGGGTGTGGTGGTGCATGCCTTGGAGGGGGAGGCAGAGACAGGTGGATCTCTGTGACTTAGAGTCCAGCCTGGTCTACAGAGTGAGTTCCAGGATAGCCAGGGCTGTTATACAGATAAACCCTGTCTCGAAAAACAAAACAAGACAGAAAAAAAATATCATGGTATTCAATATATATACAATACCTCTAGAGTTTATAATAAATACTTAGCTGTCTTTGTGTGAGATTTTATTTTTTTAAGGTTGCAATAAGAACTTACTCGGTCGTAGCAAAGAAGTGTGGAAAAATTTGGAGTTTTCTGTTGATGTACCAATTCAACAAAACGAGCACAGTACACAGCATCTATTGCTGAGAAAATGCAGCGAGGAAATATACACAGCTGTAGAAATTTTGTGATGGTCTCATTTTTGGTTGACTCTAAAAATAAAAGAAGAATGTATTAAGCAGTAATCTTCTTCCTCAAGTGCCTCTAGGCTACCAAACATGACAACATTTTAACTGCAGTGTACGGAATGCTATAAAACCACATACTATGTGATAAAACTTCATAATCACTCAACTCTATGGACACTTTTCAATCTACAATTTCCAAGAAATACAACTCTATAGAGAAAATCTGAATACTAAGCTGCCAATATTATCATTATAAGCTAATTTTATTTCAATTGCAAACTGAATCATCAGTCACTTTGGTGAACATATGAAGTTGATTGTGCTGTAATAAATAACTAATGAAGGGAACAGTGAACAGAACTGAATATGAACATAATCACTTGAACACCTCCAAAGTTAGAAATGTTTGCTTTTGAAATTTAATAGCAGCAGGAATGTACAATCCCAACAACTTACTTGCTAAAAGCCAGTTGTCTTTTTCCAATTTTAGTCTCTGAAGAACTCTCTGAACATGTTCCATCTGCTTCTTTTCTTCTTCAAGAAGCTTGTCCTGAAGGGCTGTGCAGCGTTCCTTCTCTTTTTTCTTTTTATTTGGAGGCTACAAAGTAAAGTCACATATTTTTCTAACTGTATCTACATTGCCTCCCTTCATGCATTAAGTCTTTAAAGAAAAAAATGATTATACTTTATAATTATTTTAGCATGATTATACAGTAGGTATTACTGAATAATTTTCCTTCCATTCAACACATCCAAATCAGTATCACAGAGTCTTCAGACATCTTTTGAACATGTCACCTTCCTAACAGTGGTGGTATTATTCTGAGGCAAAAATGAAGTCATCTTTGACTTTCTTTCATTCAAATACCTCACTTGTTTACAAGTCATATGTATTGCCACTGTCTCTAGCATAACCTATATTCTCAGTACCATATAGCCAAGTACCCAGAAAGACATGTAGCCAGTATCTAGCCTTAGATTAGATCCTCTTATCAAAAGCACTCTTAATATTACTCCCATAATCTTTCTAAGGTACCATTTTTATATCTCTTACTTCCCAGCTTAAGCATCTAAACAAGCTCCGAATTGTATCATATTTACTATTCTGCCTGATTTTCAGTATATGCCCAATTTGTTACCAACTTCGTTTTTCAAATACATCATCAAGCCCATTCAGTAGATTAAAAGAGGTCTCCTTAAAGCCCATACTACTCCCTGTATTTGCTAGATTATATACATATACACACACAATAATGTATAATAATAATCCTTTGGGAACTTCTACTGTTCTTGAAATAGGAAACAAATCACCTTAGACTGCTATGATAGTGTTCAGCAGAAAAGACATGAATGTTTTTTATTCCCTAATCATAATTTCCATCCATTTGCTAAAATCCTGCCCAACCCATTGAGAGGTTACCATTAAATCTACTTAAAATATTATAGAGCAATAAGACTTGTAGAATCAAGAATCTTGAACTTGCAGGGACAATACTGCATAAATATCACAATTATTGCACTTGTATTGCTACAATAAAACCTACCATTTCCTGATTGTCATCAATCGCTTTCATCTGGACTTTAAGTTTATTGACTTCTCTTTCATAGCTGGTATGTGGAACTGCAAGGTCATACATTGTCAATGACCAAAATGTAGCGTAGAACTGAGGGCTGATATCATCCCAGACTTTGGAAACGTGTAAGGAGACCACTGCTTCATGGACAGGAGCCATCACCATCTCACATGATGTAATGTATTTATGGACTTTATGTTGCTGTTTACTTCCCTTTTCTGATTTTTTAAGTTCATCGTATTTTGACTGGAGATAAAAAAGTTAAAACATATCACTTATAATTATACAAAACTGTAATGACAATTCTAGCTATTCCAAGATAAATTATCTCTGAAATCTGTTCCAATCCTTAGTTTCATGTTCTCAACTAGAAGTTTCTTTTCAATATAATTTGACCCACTAACTCCAATAGGGCATATGTCAAGAAGCTGGACTGCCACTAAGAAAGGTTATAAAAAAGTTACTGAGACTACTACCTCAGTGACCAAATGTCCAGTTTTGCCAGAGACTTAGGAGTTTCCCAGAATGCAAGACTTCAATGCTGAAACTGACAACATTCCATACAGAGCGACCAGCTACTTTAGTCTACTGCCAAGCCAAATAAAATTTTCCATAAGTACCTGCAGCAAATTAAATTGAAATTGTGTGAGAACTGATGCTACAGTTTTTTGTTGTTGTTTTGTTTTGTCCTGACTGGTGTGTCCTAATTAAGGAATCAGAGGAAGGCTATACATTTAATTATATCAGGTAAAAATAAAATCTATAATTTTTAGTTCATAGAATATATGTCAAATGCAACAAAAAAAGTTAATATACTGTCTCATGTCTTTCAGCCATTTTATAATGAAAGACCTCTTGCCAAGAAAATTTTACTTGGTTTAGGCATCACCCTTAACATGAATCTAAAAGTCCTATAACCAGTTGCTTCTTTATATTAGAAAAACATTGAAATCATTCAGTTCATGCTAAATATGTAACCCCAAACCAGATGATTGTCAGCCAAAGGTCCTGTTTCAGTTCTGCACTGACAGGTAATAGTCTCAGCTGGACTAAAAGCATATGAAGTCCACTGCATTCAATGGTATGTCAAGCACAATCCAGGAATCCTCTAATTGTTCTAGAAGTAGGATTATTTGTTTCTTTTTATTCCCATGCTAGAGAGCATGCTGTGAACTACTGAAACTATAGAACTGATAAAGCTACAAAAAACATGAGCAATAGGAAAGTATACCAATTATATCAGAGACCAAGAAGAACAATAACTAGGGTAAAAGGGATGTTAAATTTAGAAAATAGATTTTGCTGAAGGTAACTAATATGAATTTAGATGAACAGAATGACAACTGCTGAGATTCTAACAAGTTATGAGATCAAACAGTACTGAAAATACTTGCATATGACAATCTTACTACCTAAGTGGGAAATCTCTAGACCAACGGGAGCAAGGAAAACCTCCATTTCCAATCTGTTTCAAGATGAGGCTCAATGATTAAAAGTAAAACTGAAGTTACAGGTATGAGAAGACTGAATTAGCACCAATCTTCGTATTTCTGTGTTCCTGAATCTGTGACTTCTATTGGTAGGCATTCCACTAGAATTTGATCAGAAAGAAAATAAGCCTGATCAAAAAGATAGTTATACTTCATCTACAATGCCAAGTTCCATTATCTAAATTAAACTAACACTTAGGTTTACATCTTCACTCAAACAGAGAATTAAAGGGTACCACTATACTTCTCATTTATGCCCAAAAAGCTTTATGTCAGGCCAAGAATCTAATCATTATTGGTTGAATAACTTCCAAAGGAGAGCCTGTGGTAGCCAATTTACTGAGGGGAACCTGCAGTTACCTACTTTTCCTCTCTCAGCATTTTAAAAGACGGGTTTTATTTTTAATTGTGTGTCTTCTCTTTCTGTGCCTATGTGTGTGTATGAGAGAGAGAAAGAGAAAGAGACAGACAGACAGGCAGGCAGGCAGGCAGGCAGGCAGATAGACACACACACAGAGAGGCAAATAGAGACAGAATATGTGTGTATGTGTTGCATGTATATGGGTACCTGTGGAGGCCAGAGGATATTGGATCCCCTGGAACTGGAATTGTGTGCAGCTGAGACTCTCCCCACAGAGATGCTAGGAACCAAGTGTGGGTACTCTGTATGCCATATCTCCAGCCCTCTCATCAATTTCTTATACATTTCCCTCATTCATCAAAGACTCACTGAGAGGGTTTCACCTAAAAAGCAAAGTTAAGGAAGTGTGGATGCCCATCCAATTGCATCTTAGGCTGCTGAGGCACTCCCTTTCCAAAGAGGCATGTTGCCTACATGGGTGAGTTGGGGGATACTTATTAGTGCCTGGAATAAATAACTGCCACCGTGTATTTATTTCTCCCTAAACCCTGAGAAGGAAATGACATGTCTTTTATTAGATTTTCAACTCTTCAAAGACAAATAACATTTTTTCATAGCAAAAAAAAAAAAAATGTAAGTCATAGGTATGAATGACCTGCTCCATTTTTGACCAGGAATAGCTCAGCCAACCTCAGCCAACCTCAGCCAACCTCAGCCAACCTCAGCCAACCTCAGCCAACCTCAGCCAACCTCAGCCAACCTCAGCCAACCTCAGCCAACCAGGTATTCCTGTTTGCTAGGATTCATTACCACTGATTAGGTATTCTCAGAATAGTAAAATGCAATATGAAACTCCTGAGATGAAGGAATTCTTCCACCTAAGTTCTTCAAGAAATCAGATGCTATGTTTTTATGGGTGAGACTTCTCTGATGTGGTCAGGGTAAGAGTGCAAGACATTAACTATACATAAATAGCATGGAATTCTCTGGAATGATAGATTCTAAAGGAGAACAAAAGTCTCCCTTGTTCCCATTATCCCTCTAGAATATACAGGACAGGAATTGCTGCACTGTGCCATTGAAGGAGCAGTTCCTAAGTAAACATGAACACAGTAGGCTCAGTTACACGATCAGATAAACTCATCATTTCCCCCTAGTGTCTTTTGATATACCTCTGTTACACATCAGCGTCCCTACAGGGAATAAAGAGGGAATCTTAGTGGAAGAGAAGGGTACTGATACCACTTACAGTATAGAATTAAACCATTTCACCCCATAAATTGGAGTGAAAACCACAAACAGTGTAAAACTAAAAACAAAGAGCAAAAAGGCCAGAATCCAAGTAAATGGAAAATGGAGAATATGTTGGGTCTCCATGAATTGACTGTGGCCCTGTGGGGAAAGGAATCAAGAAGACCTGTTTTATAAAGCAGCATTTCATTGCTCACGGTTGAGACAAGAATAGTAACAGAACATCAGAGTAATTCTCCAGGAGAGACAATCTGTATTTATCAAACTGATGTGTATTCAAAAATCAAATATTTCTGTGACAATTTAGAATTACTCTTGAAAGCCAATGAAGATGTTTATACTTACCGAAATATGGTGTGCATACATTGGCCTAGACAGAAAAAATGCTGCATCGTGAGGTGTATGAAATTCATTACAGAGCACGTCAATTGAAGGCACTCGCTTTATATAATCTTCTGTACTTAGATTGGATGCTAAAAACCCACCAAACTGTACTAGGGTATCATGACACTAAATTAAAAATAAGACAAAAAAAAACCCAGATGTTAACATTTTATAAAACCAATATAAACCTTTTACAAATGATTAAAATATGTTACTTTAACAGAATTTTGATTAAAAATTAAGAATCCAGATTTTAACAGTACAGGCAGAGACAGAAATGAAGGGCACTGTGTTCAGTGAAATAAATGAACAACAGAAAGGCAATTTTCACCTATTCCCACTTATACATAAAACCTACATTAATGGTGACTCTTGAAAAAGTAACGAGAAGAAGAGTAGATACTAGGAGCTAAGAGAGTCACTGGAAAAGGGATAGGGAGGTGTGGGATTTTTAATACTAAAACACATTTATTTACATAGGAGAGGTAAGTTCTAGTGATGTATAGCCAGCACAGACTGGCTATAGCTTATTGCAATTTGTGACATAGCTTATAAAGATCTAGAAGAAAAGAGTTCAATATTTCTCAACACAAATGTTTAAAAAGATGAAAATACAAATTACCAATTTTATCATTTACACATTATATACATGTACTGAATTATGACAATGTACCCTATTAACACATACAATCACTAGATGTCAAATAAAATATTTAAATTAAAACAAGGCTTATATAGACACATACTTAGTCAAATATATTTTCTATGTGGCTCTAAAAAAGGTGAGAGAGCATGCACTCTCTAGGCACAGTGACAAATATCTATAACCCAGTATCCAGGAAGCAGAAAGCCATTATAAGCTCAAGGCTAGCCTGAGCTACATCTTCAAATATGGATATAAAACCTAGAGTAACAGCAGAAATCAGGAAAGTCAAAAGGGAACACTATGGTGGGGGAAACAATAGAGAGAGGAGGAACAAGATTCAAGTGACTTGAAGGGGGAAATGGAGAGAACAAGGGGATCTTAACTCAGGAAAGGGAGGAAAGTAAACACAGAAAAAGGGCGGATGTCTTAAAAAGTCATAAGGAATCATAACTATTAATTATCTACATAAAGATAACTATAATACATGTAAATCAATGTTTAAATATAGTTTTAATGAAAATTTCCCATCTGAGCTAGCAATACTCCCCTTGAGAGCTATAGACTATCTAACAAAAACTCCAACAATAGGTATGAGAAGCCCCTCTCTTGAGTTGCTAACCAAGGATTATCCAAAGGACTCTCAAAACATTTATCTAAAATCCTATGAAACAATATACATAAGCAACGAGAAGTCAATTCCTTTGTCATTGTTTATAGAATTATATTAACACACAAAAATATTTTATTAGTCAACAAAATGTGTTTAAGTATTAGTAATCTTATTATTAAGAAATAAGAGATAATATGTACTGCTGCAACTGAAATTGCAGATTTCCAGAGATCAAAAAGGAAGGCAAGCAATTTGATAATGGCCTTTCATAAGATGGAATGTCTAATTAACTGAAAACCTTACACATATCATCTCCTACACACCATCTCTTAACTATCATAATTTGCACAGAAATAGAGGCCCTATTTAGGAAAAGCCTATTTGACATTAGAGATGTTTCACATTCATATACTATGTACAAATGTTTCAAATGACATCACAATCTCTATTTTATCAGGATTAAAGAAAACCCCGCACACACACCAAAGATTCATTCACTCACCTGGTCATACAGCTTTCCCACAAGTTTCAAGTGTTTTTCTCCACCCTCTTGAAAAATTACCCCATTCCTCTGCTGAGCCATAAGTAAACAGAGAGGAAGAGCAAGATCATGATCGAGTAGTGCATCCTTTAATCTCTGAGAAGATTTTTTAGTGTTTCTGATCTGGCCAAAATAACCACCCTGCATAAACAGAAGACACAAAGTTAATGTTCTATGTAATATACTCCATGCTGTCTCACTGGAAAGAGAGACAGAAAAAAGCTGAGACACAATCTTTTAAAACATTTCTGAGCTAGGAGTTACAATCCAAGCACCAGGAATGCAGCACAAGGGGGATCAAGAGTTCAAGACCATCCTTAACTACACAAGTTCAAGGCCAGCTTGGGCTATAAGGGAACCTGTCTCAAAAAAACTAGAATAATAAAAAGAAACATCTGGCTTAACATATAACACCACCAGAATAAAATAAAGCATTTCTGTATCTTATATTCATTCTCCTTAACAAATCTGCTTTAATGATACTATTATTGATTATAATCTATCTAATGGTAACTCAACTGTGTTTAAACTTATTCTGTTTCCATTCTCCACTCTGTAGTCTTTTATAAAGGATTATTTTTCATTCGGTGAAGAGACTTAATAGACTGTGATAAAGATTTATTCCAGTGAAAATATCAAGGAAAATGGAAGATCTAGTATTTCTCTTTAGTACAGATATGTTATTGTCTTTTATACTTTCAGTTGTTGGTTTTTCTCTTAAGATCCAATTACTAGTATATCACAGCTCTTTAAAAAAATGTAGCAGTGGTTTTGAGAGAACACATATTGCTTTGACATTAGGCTTTAGGTACTTATATACTGTTTGAATTCTATACTATAACCACACATATAGTATTGTCTATTTACCTGTGTGTGGCAAGTATGTTCCAGAGCCCACAGTGGATAAATGAAAACTGCAGATGGTAACAAATTCTACACAAATTGTGATTTTTCTATGCATATATTCCTATGACAAAGCTTTATTAGGCACAGAAAAAAATTAGCAACAACAATTAATAAAACAATCAGAATGATACAATGAAAGTTATGTGAACATGGTCACTCTCCAATATGTTATTGTACTGCATTCATCATTCTTATGATGACATGAGATGAAACAACACTTACGTATAGTGGTGAAGAATTGAAAAACTTAAGCAAAGGTTACCTGAATACAAGCATATTACAATACAGCCAATGGACAACTAAGACTACTATTGATATGATATATGATATTGATATTGATAAAGCAGGATGGCTGTTATGTCACTACTGAGTACCTTGTACAGTATGGATATGCTGGCCAAAGGGATAGTTTATGTGCCAAAAGTGAACAAAAAGAAAGGCTAAAGATTTTCATTATTCTACACAGAATGGACCTCAAACTAAAAATATTTAATTTATTTATTTCTGGATTTTTTTTCTCTTTAATTTTGAATTGTGGTTAACCATGGGTAATTGAAACCTTGAAAATCAAAGCCACAGATATAGTGGGGCCATAGTACATTTGATTTTAAAAATTGAATAAACAGGAACAGCAATTCTTACCTCAGCCTTTAGCTGCTCCCCACCAGTCATGGCCTCTAATTGCTCTGTTGTCATTTCCTCCGTAATTTCGATTCCTGCCATTTTTTGTACCACTTCTTTCAATATTAATAGATCAAAGCTAGTACAAAAAATTAAAAGACCATAGTTAAAACTTCAAATATGAAAAATAATACATAATAATATCCTGAGAATCTTTAGACATAAATAATAAAGAATGAAAGACAATACCAAGGCTTGTTTTTTAATTTTATTTTTTAAATAAAATAGTTGTATCACTTCTAGTACTACAATGAAAATATTTCATGTTTATCTTTGCTTTTTTACCTGGATTAATTTGAACTTTGGGGATAAGATACAAAAATTAAATAAGAAACATACTCATACACTCCTTACCCAAACTTCATATTTTTACTCACAGATTTCATTTGCATCCTCCCTTCCCTTTTTCACTCCCCTCCTCGACCTCTCTCATTCCGTTTTGATTGTTAATAATTATGAAATGTTCCCCCAAGGGTTCATGTATTAAGGATTTGATCCCAATTTGGTGGCACTATTTTGGAAGGGTCTTCAAACGTTAGGTGAGGACTAGCTGGAGAAAGCAGGTCACTGGGAATATCCTTTTAGGGGCTCCTTTGCCCTCTCACACTTTTTGTCTGTCTGCCTCTGTGTCTCTTTCTGTTTGTGTCTGTTTCTCTCCCTCTTTTCCTCCTCTCCCTCCCCCAGAGTCTCTTCCTTTCTTGCTCTCAGTTCTATGAGGTGCTAGCTCTGTCCGAGCACACCCTGTTAAGCAGTGATATTTCACCTTACACCATACCAAAAGCAGCATAGTTGCTACCTCCAGACTGAACCCTCTGAAATGGAGGACAAAACAATCATCGCTTTCATGTTGCTTCTTTCAGGAATTTGCCACAAAATCCTTTACAGAATGAACAGGAAGAGTAAATTGTTTAAACCACGGTCGTTTACTCCCTCAAATGTCTAAGAATGTGCATTAGAACAGAGCCACGTGTTCACACAACCACAGCCGTTACCAACTTCAGTAACTCTAATATTTAATCTACTATTCATATTTCATTTTCATCAGCTGCCCCAATAATATTTTCCTTCTCCTCCAATTCAGGACACTAAGTTTACCAGTACAAAGCCATCTGCCTAAAACTCCAAACAATAAAAATGAATAAAACCCTCCAATACCCACACATAATTAGAAAAGAGAGGGGAGAAGGACAGACAAAGGGAGAAGTGCCCAAGTTGTGGTATCTGAGCCTAAAGTAAAAGTTGTTGTGAAAACACTAAGCATGTTCTAGTTCTGTGTTAACAGGTACATTTTTTAAAAAAAAAAAATTATTTTATATGCATTGGTATTTTGCCAGTATGTATATCTGTGTGAGGATATCAGATCCACTGGAGCTGGAGTTACAGACAGTTGTGAGCTGCCATTTGGGTGCTGGGAATTGAACCCGGGTTCTTAACCACTGAGCCATCTCTCCAGCCCCCAACAGGTACATTTTTTGAGACATAGTCTCACTATATAGCCCATACTAGCCTCAAACTCAAGCTTTTCCCCTAAATGTTCAGGAATTATAAGCATCTGTCACAACACCTCACTAGGTATGCGCTTTTATTTGCAACATTTAGAACCATCACTGGGAATAACATTTTATGACTTCTATAACTTTCTTTAATTACATAATTTTCCCAAAGGTAAAAGTACACCTATCAATACACAAGTTACTGGTCAAAGATATACTTTTCTAATATTCTTATCAGGAGCTTCTTTTCATTTTGCCATGCTTTCTCAAACCAAACCGTTTCATGCAAACTAATACAAAACTACCAATGAGGCATTCAGAAGTTTGAACACTTGCTGTGGGATAGTCTGTATGTCAAATTGCTCTGATTGGTCAATAAATAAAACACTGATTGGCCAGTGGCCTGGCAGGAAGTATAGGCGGGACTAACAGAGAGGAGAAAAGAAAGAACAGGAAGGCAGAAGGACTCACTGCCAGCCACTGCCAGGACAAGCAACATGTAAAGATGCGGGTAAGCCATGAGCCACGTGGCAAGGTATAGATTTATGGAAATGGATTAATTTAAGCTATAAGAACAGTTAGCAAGAAGCCTGCCACGGCCATACAGTTTGTAAGCAAAATAAGTCTCTGTGTTTACTTGGTTGGGTCTGAGCGGCTGTGGGACTGGCTAGTGACAGAGATTTGTCCTGACTGTGGCCAAGGCAGGAAAACTCTAGCTACAAACACTGTTTTAACTAAATGGTCACAAATATGTATTGACAATAAAGCAAATTAAATTGGCGATTCAAACTAGTGTTCTCATTGCTAGTAGAAAGAAACAAGTAGCACACAGGAGCAACAGAAATGACAAGGCTAGAAAGGGTGTCCCAACAAAACACAGAGTTTATGTATTTTTATTTTTTTCCCAAAGCCAAAATAGTACCTGTTTGAAACACCAAAGAGCTTTTACTTTTTTGTTGGCTTTATATCAGAAAGAGCCTATAAACAATATAGATTTATCCGATTATAATCAATCTACTGGTACTATCTATTCAAAGCCTAAGCACTGCCACTGGCCCCACAGTATTTACAAAAAAGGAAACAGTTCAAATCACATTAGTCTTACATATCTCTAAAGTCGTATTCCAAAAGTGTTTTTTTACTATAGACTCCTTAAAGAAATATTTTATCAAACGTGCAATGTAGTAATCAACAGTGCATGTTTTGTCATAAAAGGATATTCAACATTCCCTATTAACCGTTTACTCAAAAGCTTAATAAGTTAACTATTCTTTTAATGAGTCCTGTATGTAGCCAAATACTATAATACTAAAGAAACTCTGTGTATTAACTTCTAATTTATCTTCAAGATTCAATATACAGCGGGCATAGTGGCACATGACTCTTTTTAATCCAAGCACTCAGGAAGCAGAGGCAGTCCTCTGAGATCAAGGCCAGCCTACACTTCATAGTGAGTTCCAGGATGGCCAGGGCTACATGGTGAGACCCTGTGTCAAAAAATTAATTCTCTATATATGCAATAATAATACTTAAAAGTTTGAGGGAAGATCTTAATTTTGAGGACAGCCTGGACTGCAAATGACACTCTCCCTTAAAAAAATATAGTGTACAAATAAGTAGGTATTCCAGTTGATATCTGAGTCTTTCAAAGTAACAGGAATCTCAACATTCCAAAACCACTGGAAGTGCTTGAATTATTGAATTTCATATACATAAAATTTACCTTTTGCCTGCCTTTAACTGATTGGCTACATACTGAAGAAGACCAGCAAGATCAATCGGGTATTTACGGAAAACTGCACCACAGAAACTAGCCAGACCTACATGAAATAAAAAATAAAAAACAGTTATGAAACAAAAAGTACAGTAATTATGCTTTCAACAAATTCAATTTCTAAAGTAAAATGAGGTATGAAAAGTTTTTTAAAGATTTATTTTTATCTCATGTGTGTTCGTGTTTTCCTGCATGTTTGTATGTGCACCATGTTCCTATCAGCTGCCTAAGGAAGCTAGAAGAGGAAGAAGATCCCTGGGACAGGAGGTGTGGGTGCTGGGAACTCTTGTCCTCTGGAAGAGCAGCCAGTGCTCTTAACACTGAGCCATCTCTGCAGCCCCATATGAAAAAAAAATTGACTAATGCAAATGATTTAGTTTTACAATAGTAATAGCTAATGTTTATTAAGTATACATATGTAAGCACCTTATATTGATTAATTCTCATAGTAATCACCTTAGTTTAGTATAAACCTACCAATGAGGCAAATTGAAAAAGAGATGGATCACCTAACTTGATTGTGGTCACAGTACAAACTAGAGCCATAATTCAATCTATGAGCCCTATCAATTAGGACTCAGTCATGCAGAATACCAAGTAAACTCAAACAACCAAATGCCCACCCCCAAAAACTTTGGAGTCAAAAAAGATTGTTTACCTCTAAGAACATGCTACAGTTATAGACAACAAAAGAAACAGGTAACTTGGCTAGAAGCAGACAGAGACGTTTTTAAATTTTTTTATGCATATGAGTGTCTTGCCTGCATGTATGTTTGTGTACTATGTGTGTGTCTAGCACCCACACAGTCAGAAATAGGTGTCAGACTCCCCGGAACTGGAATTATAGAAGGCTGGGGACCACTACATCAGTTCTGGGACTAGAACCCGGGTCCTCTGGGAGAGCAGTCAATGCTCTTAAATGCTGAGCCATCTCAGCCTAGGAGGACCAATTTAAACAATAGTCCCTCTCATTTCCTGAAGGAGAGGAAACCCCAGTGAAGTCAAGAGTATCTAATAACCTATAACTTATCTAACAGTTATTTGTTAAGCACCTAAATAATTAGAGCAAATTAGTCCTCCCCTTAAGGAGCTTAGAGTTCGGTAGGTAGGGAATTCAGAAAAGTGAATGGCTATGATGAGTAAATTGGTTCTGTGAGAGTACCAAGAGCAATACATTCAGACTTGTGAATGGGAGCATTAACAATGAAAGTTTTTCAAAGAAAATAACTTCTCGTTTGAAATCTAATGAACAAACAGAAGATGGACTGGATGAAGTGAGTGACCATGGAAGGGTATCTATGTTGAGGAAATAAGGTGCAAACGGTCTATGAAAAGCCCAGAATTTCAGTATTAATGGAATTGAGAACTGACGGGGCTGGGGGTGAGGGGATATGAAGCTAGACTAGTAAGAGCCTGATCCTAAAGGACTTAGCTTATAGCACTTACTAAGTATTTCATGGGCTGAGTAAATGGTAAAATGTTTGTTTAGTATGTGTGAGTGACTAAATTCAATGCCCAATACTGTAGGGGGAAAAACAATCAAACTTTACAGGATAATAGAGAGTCACTGCAAGATTTAGATTCACATATTTACAAAAGGAAAGCATGTAACCTCTAAATAACACTAAGTTACAAAGAAAGATTGTCAGCTTCCAAATGCCTCCCTAAATTCTCCCATGTACATACTAACCCAGCCCAACCCTGCTTAGCTTCCCAGATCAGATGACACTCAACACATTCAGGCTGGTATAGACAGAGACTACTTCCTCAAATTCTATCACAGTTCAAAAACAGGCTCTTGTGTAAAGAACATTAGTAAGTACTAAATAAATCTCCATACAGACCCAAGGTCTCTAACACTTTGCAGAACAAGCTGAGGGGCTTGAGATTATCAAGACGTCTTGAGAAATAAGCCCCTGAAAGCATAGGGTAAGCAAATAAAACATGGTAATGATCACTTCCTTAGTATCACCAATAGTACTATCATCCTTAGAAAAAGAAGAATACTTACTCTGAAGCCAGTTAGAGATGGTTGTGTCATCATGTTTCATTTTCTCCTTTTCTGGATTAGCTAAAGCTTCAATGATACAATCTTTCACACATTAAGAAAAAAAATTATCACAACATCGGGAACAAAGACCATTAAATCTTCACGTCTCCAGGAAGAAATAAAAATAACCATACTCATTGTATATCAATTCTCCATTGTTACCCTCTTTCTCATTTCCTAACAAGTAACAGTCCACCTGTATCAACATGTTTGGTAAAACAGTCTCTCCCTTTATACAACACAAGGCACTCACACAGATGGATGCATACACATGCTCACACAGGCATACACACACAATTTCTCTTTCAATACTTGGTTTGACCACAGATCAGCTATGTGGAACAACCTTTTATTATTGCTAAGGGAAATCAGAAAGAATAACTAAATCATTCATAAGCATTTAAATACAGGGAAACGTGAAATCTATATATTGCTTCACATGAAAGGATACAGGCCAAGACATCATAATTCAATGAAGTGAGGTATTTCAATGAATCTACTACAGGTGTTATTAAGTTATCATATTTCTGTATTTGTGACAAGATCTGGAAGATCAAGAAGAGTAAGTTGCATTAACTAAACTAAAAAGAAAACCTTCTATGGTAAGTAATATTCATACTTTTCCAAAATTAGAAATAATTCAATTAAAGTGGTTCTACTATTTTGCATTTATATATAAATAAAATATATTACATTATCATTGCCCTATAGAATATTTTTCTAAGCTACATTTTCCATCTAGAAAACAATTCCACGAGGTCTAAACTTGTATTTTGGAATGGTAGAGGCTAGTCCTGGTTTAAATGTTATTATTTAGAGTCTTTCTAAAATGGACTCTTTGCTTTTTGTTTAAGGTACATATTGTTTGTTTGTTGGGTTTTTGTTTGTTTGGTTTTCCCAAGAGAGAGAGAAAACATGAAGTTTGGCATCTAGGAAAGCAGCAAGGAAGATCTGAGAAGACTTGTGGGAGGGGAAAGAATATGATCAAAATACACTATATGAAATTTTCAATAACGATAATTTTAAAAAGAAGGTAATGCTGGGCGATAGTTGCCCACGCCTTTAATCCCAGCACTTGTGAGGCAGAGGCAGGTGGATCTCTGTGAGTTCGAGGCCAGCCTGGTCTACAGAGAGAGATCCAGGACAGCCAAGGCTACACAGAGAAACCCTGTCTCAAAAAACAATTTAAAAAATAAGAAGGCCGCCGGGCGGTGGTGGCGCACGCCTTTAATCCCAGCACTCTGGGAGGCAGAGGCAGGCGGATATTTGTGAGTTCGAGGCCAGCCTGGGCTACCAAGTGAGTTCTAGGAAAGGCGCCAAGCTACACAGAGAAACCCTGTCTCGAAAAAAAAAAAAAAAAAAAGAAAAAAAATAAGAAGGTAACATTGATATAACTAAGTCAAAGTGAAACATTATTCTGCAATTTCAAAAACCTAACAGTTCTGTTGTACATTACTAGGAAACAGATCAATGTGTTAAATATATTATGTGAAATTTTGGTTTTAGCATAAACTGGCATTTCATCAGCCTTTTCCCAAATATCTTAAAATTTACATCATTAAAATAATATTAACTTCAAAACTTACATAATCAAACAAAATGGTTGGATTACTGTGGCTCAACTTGCCAATTTGTCTTCCTGAAGGCTTCACATTTTCCTTGGTTAGACGCCTACAACAGAGAGAAATGTCAAGGATCATACTGAATAGCATTACTCATGATGCTAATAAGCTCTCTTTATCATGAGAGGAAAACTGAAACATACAAAATAGATTCACACAAGCAACTGAATTTTCATCTACTCAGAAGCAGAAGTCAGACTTTCTAAGGGAATTTCAGAGCTTAAGAGCTAGTTATCTATTACGGATAAAACTTACTTTTTTTTTTTTTTTTTTTTTTTTGGTTTTTTGAGACAGGGTTTCTCTGTGTAGCTTTGCGCCTTTTCCTGGAACTCACTTGGTAGTCCAGGCTGGCCTCGAGAAAACTTTCTTTATTGTACAAATACATGAAAACTTTTTAAAAGAATCATAATTATTTTAGATTTACCAGGTTTCATTTATCAGTTCAGGGATTAGATTTTCTTATTCAAGGTACATAATTTTTAAAATCAACTAATTTTATTCCTTTCATTCTTTATTTCTTTTGCACTCAGCATGCTTTTTCCAAGATTCTAAAAAATTGTATCAGTGAAACTCTTATAGCTCAGCACAATTATTACACATAATAGGAAGCTTTTTCTGAGATGATTACATAATAAAAGCAGAAACTCTATAAACATCTACAAGTGTGATAAAAGCAATCCAATAATTAAACGATGTCATGATCTGCCGCTTCCCCATCTTGTTTCCTATAGCTCAGTTTCTCCCATTCCCTGCCAATGGAGAAGAGAGACCATTGATTTTAAACTTGTGATCATATTCTCTTCTGCCTTTCCCTATTTCTAACACTGCTCTTGGGCAGTCTACTTGCCAAAGTTTACAGTCTCCCTACTCACATACACTATATACTTTTTATTCTATTCCCTCTGTCTTCACTACACTGAAGGGAAAAATAAGTAAAACTAAGGAAATACCTTCTTGATGGTGTTCTACCTTAAAGCTATGCATATAAAACACAACCAATTAGCATTTGAGAAATGAATGATTTGAAAACTTATAAAATTATACAAATAATATTAATATACTCCACTCTCAGCATAAAAAAGTTTAAGCAGAAAACTCATAAAGTTTGGTGAAACAGTTACAGCTAAAATGTAACAAAAAATCCAAGTATACTAAAAATCCTATACATATTTTTCAACACTAAATAATTGTATTCATGTATACATTCATTCATATTAATGCTTACTATTGCACAGAGCTAGACATTGGGAACACAAAACTGAGAGCAGTTCTTGCTCTCAAGCCTGGCCTAAGTAGATACTCATATTTAAAATCATGTTTTTTAAATTTCCATGTTATTTTTTCTTTATTGGTTTTTCTGACACAGTCTCACCTCAGCAGGTAATAAAGGCAGGGCTCAAACTCATTATCCTTCTGCCTCAGATTCCCAAGTATAGGGAATACAGGAGTCTGCCACTACTCCTGACAATTTTCCTTTTAAAAAGCTAACAAATTTGAGAATGGTTACTTATATGCAATCAATAATATTAAAAGTGCAAATAATATATCCATGTTGCCTTGAACATACATAAAAACACCAGGAAGAATAAATAAGCATCTAAATACTGATTACTTTACTTTTCTCCTTTTGGAGAGAATTGAGTGTATGGACAAAAGAATGAGAGACATTTTACTATATGTATTTTATAAGGGCGCAATATGATGTTGTTAATCTATATAGGCAATGAAGAATGAATCTGTCAAGATAACTATCATTTTATTGCCTCAAAAACTTACCTTTTTATTGTGGAGTGAATCTTAAAAAAATCTATTCTCTTAGAAATTTTAAAATATATATTAACTCTAGTCACCACACAGTATAATACATAACTAATATTTATTCCTTACATCTATGTGAAATCTTGATCCCTTTGGTCAATATTTCTCCTTTCCTTCAAATTTCTCTTTTCAGCAATACTTCTCCTTCTGCTACTACCTGCTAACCACCTTTCTCACTTTCAAAACAACGTGGATAAAACTGGAGAACACTATGGGAACTGAATTAAGCTAGGCATAGAAAGAGAAATGCTATATGGTAATACTAGTATATAGACTCTGTATGCTCATTCATTTACTGAAATTAAAACCATATGGCCATAAAATTTTCAAGAATTTTATATAATTACAAAAAGGAAAACTATCATAGTAATGTGTCCAAGTAGAATGCTAGCATAATTTGCCTAAAGTGTACTGGTGGTACAAATCAATTTTGTTTGGCAGTATGTTCTGGGAAGGTTTCCGAGAGCTGACATTCGAGCTCACTTTCTAAGAGTAAATCAAAGAAGGAGAAGGAAAGACAAGCTAAGAGAAAACTTGTAGAAATAAAGGAAACAAAATATACATACAAAGGATGCAAGCTATGGAGTGTGGTACATTTAGGTAAACAAGTAGGCTCAGTACAGCTGTAAGTATAATCATTAGGAAATGAGATAGACTATATGGTAGGAAAGATCAGGGAGTATCTCTCACATCACCATGCCATAAAGCTTGATGTACAACCTGCCAAATATTGTCAAGTCACCCAAGGATTTTGAAGTAAGAGAATAATATGAGGTACTATACTATTCCAGATAAAAGAAATAAGGTTGTGGTTATAGAGTATAGAGAATCAAGGAAACTATAAAGCACTCACTCAGTGCCTAGCACAAACAGTAATAATACACACACACATAAATATGGCATGATCATTCTCATATACATATATTGTGTGCGTTTATGTACTATGTGTGTGTGTGTGTGTGTTGTGTGTGTGTGTGTGTGTGTGTGTATAACCTGACCTGATTTTGATAAGCTAGAAACTGTATCTGTAGGCCTAATAGCCTCTTCAGCAATTACTTCCTACAATAACTTCTTCCTCCATTAACTAATTAGATATTTTCTTCTCTTGTCTATCTTCCCACCCTGCTACATACAGTCTATGTAACAACCACTAAGCCAAACCATGACCACGCACCTGCCTGTTTTCCCAGCAGACAGTGTCCAGAGAAAATGGCACTGGGCAAACACAGTATCATCACAAACTACTGTACCAAGTGAAACCAAAGAATACATGACTTTTAATTAGAATAACCATAACTGTATCTATAAAAGGTTGGACAACTGACAAAATCCTTGTTGAAAACAAATAGAAAAGTGTATTTAGCCGGGCGGTTGTGGCGCATGCCTTTAATCCCAGTGATCAGGAGACAGAGGCAGGCGGATCTCTGTGGGTTGGAGGACAGCCTGGTTTACAGAGTGAGTTCCAGGACAGGCTCCAAAGCTACACAGAGAAACCCTGTCTCAGAAAAAAAAGAAAAGAAAAGCATATTTAGTATCTAAACTAATGATAGCATAAAATACACAATTTTTGTAAGCTTTAAATAATTTATAAGAAAGTAGAATTAATATCACTCTTATGAACAGAGCTTGATTCCCAGGGCACACGTGGAGTTAGGAGAGAACCCATGCCCACTAGTTATTCCCTAGCCTCCATGTGCAAACTATGGAATGTGTACACCGCATAAATCTAAAAAAATAAAAATAAAACATTAACTTGTAATTCAAATGAGCTAACATAAAAATAAAGTCATTCTAGCTGCAATATATAATCAGCTATACCTTTAACAAATATTTATAAGCTTTCTCAAAATTGAGCCTCTAAACAAGATAGCTGAAACCAAGAAAATTATATCTATACATAATTGGGATTAATATAAAAACAATAAAACTTACTTCATGATATACTTGGCTCTGTCTATTGTTTGAGCTTTAACTTTTACTAAAAGTGGGTGACTGTTATAAGTTTCATTCTTCCACTGGCCATACAAACGGTATCTTTAAAAAAAAAATGAGATGAAAAATTAGAAAACATTAAGTGCTTAGAAGTTAATGCCCTAGAATTAACAGGAGTTAACAATTTGAATAAGTATTTACCTATGCTGATAGGGAAATGTCTTAAACATTCCCCATAGTTCCTCAGACATGCAAGCATTGCAGTCCATCAAAGAAAGAGATGGAAGTAATACCTGGTCAGTAATGCTAAGCAAACAGCTAAGGATAACTTCCTAAGAAGAAAGCAAGGAAAAAAATATGTCATTAAGAGGTTTATTTCAATATACCCTCACAATAGGAATAGCAGACTTAAAGAAATTATTTTTAAATCTCATAACACAATATATGTAATTCCCCACCCTATCATTGTCTTTTCTCCATCTACTGCAAATGTGGTGAGAGATGCAAAATAGCAAGGCAATGAGGGGATTAACCTTCTTCCTTATACGGTATGGTAATCTTCAAAAACGAGGATGCTAGTTTTAAAAGAAAATGTTCACTGAACTGCCAAATGCTGCATTGAGCACATAAAGTATAAACTAATTATTTCTGATGATAGTTAAATCTTGTTCACAGTAAAATGTTCAGCATGCTATATCCTGACAAACACAGTCATTATTTAATATTTTCAGTCTCTTACCGTTCTTTCTTTATCTTCTTGTTTGCTTCCATCAGACTGAAACTAAAATTTAAAACAATAATGTTTAAAAGTTGATTATGCTTCCCTAGTTTATAATTTAAAAAACTAAATTACATATTACTTAGTTGTTTGCCTTTTACATACATGTACATCTGAAATACAACATATTAGTAATAAACATTTTAAATTTTCACGTATACTTTTAACCTCTAAATTATTTTAAACTCCATGAATTTTATTAAAGTATGAATCTGGGGTGGGTTTGTTCCTTTATTTTTATGTGTGTGTCTATGAGACACGGTCTCATGTGGCCCCGGCTGGTTTCCAATCCTCAATGTAGTCCAGGCTGACCTTGAACTTCTGATCCTCCAGCCTCCACCTCCCAGGATTACAGGTGTGTGCTACCACACCCAGTTTATGTAGTACTGAGAACCAAGCCCAGGGCTTTAGGCCACTAGATAAGCACTCTGCTAGCTGGGCTATTATCCTCAACCCTAAGGATCAATTTTATGTGCCAGTTCTTTTCTTAACATCATTATAAACCAAAAGCTTCCTAAAACTCATACTAAGTATTAATTACTAAACTTAATTTAACAAAACTGTAACCATCAAAACCATTCAGTCCTAATGCATTTACATTTTCAATTCATATTCCCTTTACAGTAGCAGTTCTCAACCCTCCTAATGCTGTGACCCTTTAATACACTTCCTCATGTTGTGGTGACCCCCAATTATGAAATTATTTGTTGCTACTTCATAACTGTAATTCTGTTACTGAGCAGTGTCTCAGATCCTAAGATCATTGGAAATGTGTGTTTTCTGATGGTTGTGACCCACAGGATGTGAACCACTGGTTTACAGAACCAATATAATCAAATATTAATATAACCAAAACTAAGGAAATGAATTTAAGTTGCATTATAATTCACCACTACCAAAGCCCTTAATGAAAAATAAGTCCAAATGATTTGTGACACTGCTGACAAAAAAAAAAATACATTTGAGGTCTTTATTATCCCAGTACAGACTGAACACTGAAGTGACTTGTTTTGACAATGCCGTCTAGTCCACTAAAAAAAAATGATACTATGAAAGCTGAGCATAGTTGTGCATGTCTTTAATCCCAGCACTTGGGAAGCGGCTCTCTGAGTGTCCAAAGTCAGCCTGATCTCACATAGTGAGTTCCAAGACAGAGTTAAATAAAAGGACCTGCCTTACACAAACAAACAAACAAACAAACAAACAAACAACAAAACTGTTAGTGATGCCTATCGGTGTATATGTCTACAAAGGTAGAAAATCCAAAATATAAATGAAGAACTGACACCCAAAAACAATCTAGACATCAGCATTCAAAAATCAAGCAAGGGCAGGAGAAACCTACGATGCAACAACAAATGTTTGATTTTCTTGTTAAAGAAGGGAATCTGCTTGTATGCTTTTGAGCAGGTTACTAGACATTATCACAGAGAAGTCTAAGTGCTTTATTTTACCTAACAATGTTTTGGGATGCATACCAACATATTTTCTTCTTCTAACTGGCAGGTTCAAAAAAATATGGTTCTCTTTCACAGACACAACTGGATCAACATATATTTTGTCAGTAAATAAGGAATTCAATGTTGTGGAATAATCTTTTTATACACTGTGAAGAAATGTCACTCAGATTGGTTTAATAAAAAGCTTAACAGCCAATAGCTAAGCAGGATTTTCAGGGCAGAGAGAACTAAGACAAAAGGCAGAGTCTTGAAGAAAAACCAGACAGACACGGAAGGAGTCAGGCACACAAAATGCGATAGAGGTAAAAGCCACATGGTAGAACATAGATTAATAAAAACATGGGTAAATTTAAGTTATAAAACCTAGTTAGGAACAAGCCTAAGTTATGGCCAAGATTTTATAATTAGTTATAAGTCTCTGTGTTGTTTATTTGGGAGCTGGCAGGCAAGACAGAAAAATCCACCTACAATTCAATTATAGAGGAGTGGCCCGTCAGAAACAAAACTAAATAGCTATTGTTGTCTTCTTTGAGGTAGAGGACTGGTAAAATTTAGTTAACATATTGTGTATCTAGTAGGAGGCAGAAATAAGGATAGGCCATAATTGGAAAAACTAGGCTTATAGTTTATTAAAGTTTAAGGATGTTAGTCTACCCCTTTTCCTACCTTACTGTGATTTAAATAAGCCTAATGAAACTACATACTTTTATTCCATAGAAATAAAATATTTTCACAGTAACTTAGCTGGTTTACTTCCCTGAGTAACTCAAGTCAGTTTCTAATGTCCACGTGTCAATTCTTAATATTTTATAAGCAGGAAAATTAAAAATATATATATGGGAAAAAATAACGCTACCTAGAAGAGCAGTAAAATTTCCTATTAAAAGCGCATTACAACAAAGATTAAATAGAAATAAATCAGGAGATACATGCAAATTAAAGCAATTTTTTAAAGAAGATAAACACATTTGTGGTGGTATGAAAGAAAATGGCCCCCAAAGGGAGCAGCACTATTAGAAAATGTGGCCTTGTGGGAGGAAGTGTGTCAGTGTGGGGGTAGGCTTTGAGTTCTCTTTTTCTCAAGCTTCCTGTTGCCTGCCTATCAAGATGTAAGGACTCTCAGTTCCAGTACCACATCTGCCTGCTTGCCTGCCTGCCACCATGCTTTCCATCCTGATGATAATGGACTGAACCTCTGAAACTGTAAGCGAGCCACCTCAATTAAATGTTTTTATTTATAAGATACATTCACAGCAATAAAAACCCTAAAACAACATTCTACTCCATTTATCTGTTCTTTTTCTTTTAGTTTACTTCATTTTTATATTGGAGGTAACATAAAACATCATCCATACAATAGTCTAAGCTGCAGTGAACACCAGGCTGAAATAGGCGACATAAAGAAGTGAGTACAAGGTGCAATTATTTACTAAGTGTCCATGCTCTCAGATTTTTGAAGAGAAAAGAGGACACAGTTCCTATCTTTGAGGTGACAACTCTTAAGCTACAAGATGCCTGAAGTGCTTTCAGCATTTGAATTTTAAATTTGAGTAAAACAGAGCACTCAACTAGGTTTAGAAAGGCCATCATCAACATGAACTGAGGTTCCAACATCACTCTATAAAGGTGGAACAGACAATGGCACTATACAATACTCAGTACCACAAAAGCTAAACATTAAAAAAAGAAGACAGGTGATTCATCAAGACTGGCTTCGAGAGAGTTGGGAAATAAAGAAGGAATTAGAGATAAAACTAAACAAATAGCTTCTAATGACTAATCACCTAATTTAGTGCCTTTAACCCATGAATATTTTTCAAATGCTACCTCTAATGAAAACACTTGGATTTGTGATTAGAGTATCTGTAAAAATTATGACACTATTTTAACTTACACATTGTTCATGTTCTTATTAGCTACCAATTATCGAGTACCTAACCTACTAGGTATGGTATATTAGATTAAAAACTGCACATACATACCTCAAAACTACTCTATGAAAAACCTTTTTGCTAGAAGGGATCCAAAACAGGTCCCATTAAAATAATTTAGAACTGGCCTGGAGAGATGGTACAGCAGTTAAGATCACTGAGTGGTTTTCCAGAGGACCCAGGTCTGATTCTCAGCATCCATGAGGCAGTTTTCACCTATCTATAACTCCAGTTCCAATGAATTCAACTCCCTCTTCTGGCCTCCAGAGACATGGCACACATATGCTAAACAGACATATGTAGAGGCAAAACACCCATACACATAAATTCAAAATATTTTTTAAATACTCAAGTAAAAAATAAATAAAATAATTCAGAACATCTAAGGGTAGTGGCACATGCCTGGAATCCAAACACTCAGGAGTAGAGGAAGGGAGGATTTGGAGTTTAAAGCAAACCTGGGCTAAATATGAAGATAAAATAAGAATAATTTGGAGTTTAAAAATACAATTCATAGGAAGATTTACAGGAATGGAAGGTTGCACTTGGAAATTCTTTCATTTTTTTCGAGTGCTGGAAACTGTTATATATAAATAGCTCCTATTATAAAACAATAAACAACATGTACATCTAACTTTTGAATAAATTACAGCTTAAACATTAAATCTGTTTAAAGAAATGTACTCATAATTTAATTTTTGCTTTCCCCAAAAGCAGACAATATTCAAGTACAGGCAAGTAATCCTAGGAAGAAGCAGTACCAAATTAGCCCTGTAGGTAAAAAGGGTTCAACACTTCAGCAGCTTTGGAGTCTATGTAGAAATGTCTTGAAGACAATCAACTCTTATCTTTCATTGATTGAAAGCTGAGCAGAGGGCCTATGAGATGGCCAGTGGTAGAAGCACCTGCAAGCAAAACTATTGACTTAAGATTGATTCCCCAGGACCCATGTAGTAGAAGGAAAGGACAGACCCCAGCAAGATATCCTCTGATCTCCACATGTGCTCTGCAGTATGTACGTTAAGTATATGTATGTACATACACAAAACACACACACACACACACACTGCATGAATATATTTTTAAAAGGGATTAAAGTATAGATAACATGATCATTACATTATTTCCTTTCTAAGTATATAAGCTGCTTCCAAAAATAGGAGTTATATAACAACCCCAATATACAAATAGTATTTGTTAAGTAAATTTAATTGTAAACACGTTGCTTGGAACTAAGGTCCTATTCAATATTTAAAAGCAACTTTATGAATCCTAATTGGATCTCAATAAAAGCCTTTTAAATCTATAATACAGAACACATTGACTGGTGATCATAAAGCTCTGTTTCTTTTGGGCTATGTTCTGTTTTGTTACGTTTTCTGGAGGATAAGGCCTCACTATGTTGTCCAGGTCATTCTGAAATGCCTGGGTTTAAACAGTTTCCTGCCTCTGCATCCCAAATTGCTATAATAACAGGCATGCATCACCACACCAAGCTGGTAAAATATTTTAGTGAGCAAAAATATACCAAAATTCTACTTCATTCTACTATCATTTTCTAAATTTCACAACTCTAGTTCTTGCCCATAAGGTCCTGAATGGTCGGTCAAAATGGTTATCTTTCTTTTCCCTTATCATTCTATTAAGAATAGAATGGACTCTGGGCAAGGAGACATGGGACCATCGAGGTGGGAAAGTAGAAGGTAAGTAGCGAAGAGGGTGGGCTGTAAATGAACAAGGTAATGTGAGGTCTTTATATGTAAGAGCTCTATACATTACATCAGACTTTTTATCTGTTTCCAAGCTTATGATACTTGTAAATAAAAAAAAATTCTTGGAATAAAAGATCAGAACATTCAGATTCTTCGATGCAACAGTATTGGATAAGTGAAAGTATGATGAGAAACAGGCTATTTACATAGTCTCAAAGTATCTCCCATATTAACTATAAAGGGAGAAAATAGTAACTGTATAGTAGAGCAATTTAGTGGTAAAGAACTTACCAAGTGATGCTGTGGGATGTTCTGTATGTCCTGTGGGAGCCCTTCTTGGGTTCTTTGTGGCGTTACCCAGCAGGTCCGCATAGAGGATGATTAGGACCATGGGCCTGAGTGCAGGTGTCTGAGATGGTCTGCACTTGGCTGTGCTGGGGGATGGTCTGTATGTCAAGTTGCTCTGATTGGTCAATAAATAAAACCTGATTGGTCGTGGCTAGGCAGGATGTATAGGCGGGACTAACAGAGAGGAGAAATAAAAGAACAGGAAGGCAAGAGACACTGCAGCCGCCGCCATGACCAGCAGCATGTGAAGATGCCAGTAAGCCACCAGCCACGTGGCAAGGTATAGATTTATGGAAATGGACTAATTTAAGCTATAAGCACAGTTAGCAAGAAGCCTGCCACGGCCATACAGTTTGTAAGCAATATAAGTCTCTGTGTTTACTTGGTTGGGTCTGAGCGGCTGTGGGACTGGCGGGTGACAAAGATTTGTCCTGATTGTGGGCAAGGCGGAAAACTCTAGCAACAAAGTGATTAAAGTTTGTATCACCTGTAATTGGATCAATGACTTCCCATGCTCTCTGGTTATGATGTGCCAAGGAAAACTATCCTTCAGTTCTTTTTTTTTTTTTTTTTTTTTTTTTTTTTTTGAGACAGGGTTTCTCTGTGTAGCTTTGCGCCTTTCCTGGAGCTCACTTGGTAGCCCAGGCTGGCCTCGAACTCACAGAGATCAGCCTGGCTCTGCCTCCCGAGTGCTGGGATTAAAGGCGTACGCCACCAACGCCCGGCAATCCTTCAGTTCTTTAAGCAGGAACTAGTTAAATTAAATAGTTAACATTACTTGTCCTTTCCAAAGATGTCGGAACATTGACTTGCTTCCTTTTTATATGAATATATATTAACTGATATGTACAACAATATTCATATAACAGATTTCTCTAGAGGAACCATTTTATAATGTACTATTATGAATAATAAAATCTAATAAGCCTTTTTCCTTACGATTTGTATGAAAAGGATACTAAGGGGAAAAAAATCTACCAGCTAAGTATTAAAAACCAAGTCAAATATTTCAGATGTCATATGGGATTCATAACAAGAACTGTTAGTTTTTCCATATAGCTAGTGCTAAGATTAAAAATGCAATCAACAAATTATGGAGAAATTATGTGTATTTGTGCTCATAGTAGTTTCTAAATGTTTTTTGTTGTTCTCTTTTATAACTAAAAAGAAACTACACATTCTTTTCAGCTTCAAACTATTGGGTTGGTCAAACTTTTCATGGGAATACAAACTGAAAATTTTAAGAGAAAAATATATTAAACTGAAAATAAGATTTAATTTTTCCTTTTTAAAATGCTGTTTATTATCTTTAGTTGTGTATATGTCTGAGTCTGTGCATAGGTATGTACATGTGAGGGCTAGTACCTGTGGAAGCCAGGGTCATAGGCTTGCCTGGAACTGGAGTTGCAGGTGGTTGGTTGTGAGCCACCCAAAGTAGAGGCTGGAAATCGAACTAAGATCGGACTCTTAACTGCTGAGTCATAGCTCTACATTTTTTTTTCATTTGTGAGTTTCGAGAGGATGAAGAGATAGTTCAGTGGTTAAGAGCAGTCTCTGCTCTTCCAGAGGACCAGAGTTTAGTTCACAACCATCTGTAACTACGGCTCCAAGGGATCCTACATCATCTTCTGGTCTCCCCTGGCACCTGTACCCACTTGCACAAAGCCCTGGCCACTCCCACACATATACACATAATTTTTTTAAAACAGGTGAAAAATGAGAAGGCAAACCAGACTGAAAAAAATTTTAAAAATCACCTATTTGATAAAGGCCTTAAGCCAACAATATACAAAAAATAGGACTCAGTAACAAAAAGACTGTCATATCAAAAATGAACAAGATATGGACACTTCACTAAAAATAATTAAGTAGTAAGTAAATACATAAAAAGACACTCAAAATTAGTCACTAACATGACAAAAATGGAAACCACAATAAGATGCCACAACTTAACTAGGATGACTAAAATTTAAGTATTACAATACCATGTGTCAGTGAAGCTATGGAGCACCTAGAAATCTCAAATAGCTGCTCTCAGAAATGTAAAATACTGTAGACACTGTCCGTTTTCATGTTTTGTTTTTGTTTTGGTTTTATTTTGCTTTCTTTTTTTTTTTTGGGGGGGGGGGTTTCAAGACAGGGTTTCTCTGTGTAGCTTTGCGCCTTTCCTGGAACTCACTTGGTAGCCCAGGCTGGCCTCGAACTCACAGAGATCCGCCTGGCTCTGCCTCCCGAGTGCTGGGATTAAAGGCGTGCGCCACCACCGCCCAGCTTATTTTGCTTTCTTTAAGAGAAGGTTTCACTGTGTAACCTTGACTGGTCAGAGCTTGTTATCTAAACCTGGCTGACCTCAAAATTTTATAGATATCTGCCTGCATCTGTCTCCCAAGTTCTGCGATAAAAATGTGCATCACTGGGGGCTGAAGAGATGGTTCAGAGGTTGAGAGCACTGGCTTCTCTTCCAGAGGTCTTGAGTTCAATTCCCAGCAACCACATGGTGGCTCACAACCATCTGTAATGAGATCTAGTGCCCTCTTCTGGTGTGCAGGCATACATGCAGACAGAACACTGTATACATAATAAATAAATCTTTTAAAAAAAAAGTGTGTACCACCACATTCAGAATTTCACAATTTCTTATAGTTAAATATATACTTATTTATTTCACTAACAAATCCTACTACTGGCAACACAAAAACATGCCTCCCATAAATATAGATATTCAAAGCAGCTTTGTAACAGTCCCAAGCAGAAATAACCTAAATATCCATCACCTGGTAAATGTATCAGTAACTATATGTTTCCATATAATGAAATATTATTACGCAGCAAAAGAACTACTGACACAAGTAATAACTTGAATGATGAATCTCTAAACATTCAGTGAAAGAAATCAGAAAGAGAACATATTATTTCCATGAGATCACAGAAAATACAAAACTATAATGACAGAAATGAGCAACACAGCAGAAGGTAACAGCATGTGATGAAAATAGTCTATTGATTATTTGTGGTGGTGACTATGGCAGTGGGTATTAGATAGATAGATAGATAGATAGATAGATAGATAGATAAATAGATAGATAGATAGACTGATAAATAGATAAGTGGGTGAATGGATGAATAGACGGATAGATAGATAGATAGATAGATAGATAGATAGATAGATAGATAGATAGATAGATAGATAGATAGATAGACAGATAGATGATAGATAGTAGGTAGCCATTCCAGCTTTGATCTGGAAGTTCCAACCCCCATTGAGGCTTCGGTAACTGTCACGCCTACAAGGCGGGCCAAGAGAGAACCCTGAAGACCCAAGATCTGGATGCGCCATCTCTCTTGGTTCCTGGACCCTGGACGCTGGAGGTAGACCAAGCAGAGTTCTCCAGAGAACACCGCCGGACTGCGCCACGCCTTTCCTAGACTCTGTAAACTATCCATTCACTTGTAAGTTACCCCACAAAATAAACCTCCCTTTTAATTACATGGAGTGGCCTTAATAATTTCCCCAATAATAGGTAGATTTTAAACCTCCCTTTTAACTACGTGGAGTGACCTTAATAATTTCCCCAATGATAGATAGATAGATAGATAGATAGATAGATAGATAGATAGATAGATAATCAAAAGTCAAAAAATAAACAGCTAAGACTGGAGATCTATGTCATTATGCACATTCTATGTCATATATGTTTTTAAATAGTCTAAGAATGAGGTAGTGGCATTACTGGTACTAAACACTTCTTGGTTTAAGTGGTAAACACATGGGTCTTTAGTTTTAGAAAGGTCACTGAACTATTTCATCACAATTTATATATTTTTCTGTATATATAATTTATTTCAATAAAAACTTTACTTAAAAAGAAAAATGATGAGCTGGGAACATAGCACCACGGTAGAACACATACTGAAAACACACAAAACTCCTAGCTCAATCCTATCACCAAAAATAAGTACAATATAGAAATAATAAGCCCTGAGTAGTTTGAGGTTGGAAAGACTCCAAACAACTAATAATAATGATTCAAAACTGCATGCAAGCAAATACATAGAAGACAGGTAAGGAGAAAGAATAATGAAGTGCTAGTTGTAACAGAATTCAAACTGGATTTTTCTTAGATCTGGGGTTCTCAAACCTATACACACAATCACCACTAGGAGTACGTTTACTAAACACAACTTTAATTAAGTCACATTCACTTTGTTTTTAGGAATACTCATCAAAACAAATATAGTCAGGACATTTTCATTTCAAATTTTAATTTTCTACTAAGAAGAAAATCTTACTGACCTCCTTCATAAATGACTTGCCTATGCGCACGACTTTTGCAAATAAAATGGGATCGTGAGAAAGGTGAGGACCAAGGTAACAGAACATGTTGAATACATCCCTCCTCAAGTCTTCAAAGCTCTCTACCTGCTTTGGTGCTCTCTTGTTTTGCAAAGCACTAACAGGTGAGCCTTTAGCACCTTTAGGAACACCAACTCTATAAAAAAAGAAGCAAGATTTAGAAATCTGTGTACTATTAATCCCCAATATCTTATCCTTTTCTTGCTCGTATACCTATTCTAATCATCACTAACTTTATTGTAAGTAATTCTCAACTGACAAAAAATAAAAACAAATTCAACAAGTATAAAACCAAAGCTCAGAAGGAAAATGTTGCAAAATAGCAACTTAAAGGAACTCTCAATGTTGCTCTCAAGCAACATTTAACATATGAGTTTAAGTTAAGCTTGGCCAGCACAAAGAATGTGGTTACAGGAATGAAAGTAAGGGATGGACCTCAGATGTAGGACAAGATGAAATCAAACATTTCTCAATCTGGGTTCCACTACCTACACTGAGTAGGAGGAAGTGGTAGTAGGGAAGATAAACATATAATCACAGCTGCCATACTAGAAAGGACAGCATGCTCACAATTCTCACATACTGAGCAGACATTATATTTTAAACTCAAAGGGGTCGTCGATCTCTGAGAAGAGGCCTGGACTACCAATACTGTAGGTTGCAATGAAAGCAACACCTATAACTATATACAAGTCAAGAAAGCTGCTGGGGCTTTTCAGAGGCTTGAAACAGGCTCCAATCTGTGAGGCTGAAGCCAGAGCTGCTTCCATTACTGCTCCTATTCTCTACAAATAGGCTGACATCTATAGAACTAGTTGACACAGTCGGTATAATAAGAGGAACTGTGCTAGTAATTTCCCAAACAGCAGCCTGACAGTCAGAATGCTAATGCCTTCACTCAGAGCCATTAACATCAGAAGATTTCCCTAAGGCTAATAAAAAGGAAGAAATTTTCTGCCTCCCAAGAAGAAAAGTCTAAAAACAGAAGAAAGGTATTTTCACTCTCAAATGCAAAAATGCTCCAGAATCTTAACCTATAGTTTTCATTTTACATTGCAGCACATATTCTAGAACACCAGGACGTTAGGAGAGAAGTGATGTACACATGGCTAACATGCCCTGTGAATAGTTCTTAAATTTTGAGAAAATATAGTAATAGATATGCTAGATTTAAAGAGAAAAGACAGAACTACATAGATCTTTTTAGTAATCCAAAACTATTTCTATCTCAGCACTTAATATAGAGTAACATACCTTCGGTAGAGAGGCTCAACAGTTATGTGAATGAGCTTGCAAATAGCAAGAGCTATTAGTCTATGTGAAGCTGCATAGTATGGAGGCAACTGATCCATGATGTTCTGTGCATGCTGCCAATCACCGATCTTTAACAAGGCTTCCAACAAACCAAGTTTTTGGTTGTCAGGTGGCTAAAAATGAACAAGCATAACAATGATACTTGGAATACAGATATTTATTTCTCTTTAAAACTTGAGCTAGGCCAGCCTGAGCTACCAAGTGAGTCCCAGGAAAGGTGCAAAGCTACACAGAGAAACCCTGTCTCGGGGGAAAAAAAAAAAAAAAAAAAAACACGAGCTAAATATCACAATAATGTACATCAAAAAAGTTGCAATATCTGGGAAATTTAACAATTGCCTGAATTTTCAGTGACTTGAAAAAATAGACTCTTTTGTTCTTGTTTTTTGTTGTTTTATTTTTCCACTTAGTACAAAGTAACATAGGTGTTATAATTTATAAATTTGGAATTAACTTTGAGTTAATGCTACACTGCAGGAGACACTAGAATTCATTCATCTTTGAGAATCCCCTTGGGATATGAAGAATATTATATACAGCGAAATTTAAAAAAAAAAATCAATAAATTTTATGGTTTCTTTTTTAATTAGAAATTTACACAAGAAACAAAAACAACAGCTTTCTTTGTAAAGGTACCATTCATATTAAAATGTAAATGCGTATTACCCAAATCAAATTTTAACATAATCAAAATTTAGAAATTATACTTCCATTTCACAAGAAATTACATTTCATGATTCTAAACAATGCAAGTTTTACTAGACTAAATGATGTACCTTCTCTACTTTTTCATCATCTTTGTCCTTTTCTTTGTCTCGTTCATCAAGTTTCTCAGTAGACAATACAACCATTGTGAGTTTTCTTACAATTTGCTTAGCTTCCACAATTTCTCGTTTGTATTCATCCATAATGCTATTATCAGCTGGAAGAAGCTAAAAATAGATCATTAAAATTTCATAATTGTTAATATAAGTAGCTTACATATATAAAAAGCAAATACTATTGTCCAGTTAGAAAAATCTATATATAAGAATAAGGTTAGCTTATTCATATCTATGACTTCCTTCCAAATAAGTCTTACTTATTGTCTCATAATTTAAAATGGTTACTATCTGAATTCTGCACACATTTTAAAGTCACTTAGCAATAAATGTCTCATCTCTTTGGTATGCTAAAGGTTCTAAATTTACACTACAGAGATATTTACCAATGAATTTATAAATATATGCAAAATATGTACCTATTCCATTGAAATTTTTAGAAGGAGGGGTGCTCAGTGGTAGAGAGCAAAGTTTGCCCAGCATGACTAGAACCTGTTTGAACTTAAATACCACACAAACAAAAACTATGTATTGCCCCTTTAAAAGCCAAAGTCCAAACTAAACGAAGTACTACATGTATATCAAAAGGGGAGATTTGAATGCTCTAATTTTCAGTTACAAAAACTATTAATAACTTGGTATCTCATAGTAAGTCACAAACTGGTTTCTAGATCAATACAAAAAGAGAGTAGTATCTTGTCAACCCTCTATTGTGAAGGCTTGATTATCTCAAATCTAGCTACCGTGTACATGTGGAAGATTGTTACTATAAGCATTTCATAATAGTAAACCTCACTCAAATGAAAACACAACCAAAAAAAAATTAGTTTCTACAAGATACTACAGTGAGCTACAATAGCAATGTTTCTACCCCTGTTAAAATGCATAATCCATTTCAATAGCTATGGCTAATGTAAGGTAAACATTCAGTGAACATTAACAGATGAAATATTAAATACTGTATGCTTCATCCTATTAATCAAAGAAAAGGGAAAAACAGTCAATTTGCTGTAGACATGTTCAAAGAGGTAAGTGCATTTCTTCATTCTGAATGGCAAAAATTTTAATTGATGTATTTCTATGCCCTCGGCTTTTACCTGGTTGACTACAACTAATAAATAGTATGCAATGCTTTTGTTTATCTCAACTTTCAGTTCTGTGCATTTTAAGAATATGTTGATTTGGTGCATATAAAGTTAGAATGATTTTATCTTCTTAGTGAACATCATTAACACTCTTTCTGGAGTTTTTCTTTTTATTTGTTTTGCAGTGCTGGAGTTTACATCCAAGACCCTGAATAAACCACATAAAGCACTCTTACATGGAGCTACCCATAACCCCTTAAATCAACATTTCTTAACCTGTGGGTCTCGACCCCTTTGGGAGTCAAATGGCCTTTTCACTGGGGTCATCTAAGACCATCAGAAAACATGGACATTTACATTACCATTTATAACAGTAGCAAAATTACAATTATTAAGTAACAACAAAAATAATTTTATGGTTGGGGGTCACCACAACCTGAGGAACTGTATTAAAGGGTCACGGCATTAGGAAGGTTGAAAACTACTGACTTAGATGATCCTCTCTCTTTAGAGTCTATTACTAGAAAGTCTCTTCTAACTATAAAAGCCTCACTGTTTTACTTCCAATGTTTTCTTTTTGTTGTTTGCATGTTTGTTTGTTTGTTTGTTTGGTTGGTTGGTTTGGTTGGTTGTTAGAGAGAAGGTCTCTCTGCATAGCTCTAAATAGTCTGGAACTTGCTATGTAAACCAGGTTGATCTCAAACTTCTGCCACTGTCCTGAGTACTGAGATTACAGAATGAGCCACCACCCATAGTTGACTTATAAATTTCCTGATACCTGGGCTTTAGCTGGGTCTCACATAGACTCTACACTGGTATATAAATCCAATCTGTCAACCCATATCATCTTAAGGTGGCAACATAGTCTATTTGTATTTTTTTACTAACCTGAAACATGATTTTTTAATTCCATTAGACCTTTCAATACTTCCTATTCTAACCAATTCTCCATAATTCCAGTTTGTAGATCACTTTTCTTTAAATCCTGAATGGTTCTCTCATCCCAAGAGAAAAATCCAAATTATCTACTCTATGCAGATAGGGGCCTTCCAATGGTTGAGTTCTGACCTGCTTTCCTATCCTCACTACTCCCACATACCACCTAGGCTCCAAACACTGGTGTCTCCTTAGGTGAGTAACTCCAATGCTGTCAAATCTCTGTCTTTTAAACTCACCTAATTTTACCTATATATTTCTACCATTGCAGCTTGGAAAGTATCTACTCTTCTATGATCCTAGTTCAACCTCACTAGTTTAGAAAGTTTTCTAACACCCAGCCCACCCACAGATGAATGTGATCACTATCTACGATGAGCTCACACCACAGACTACATTTTCATACAAGGCATTTTTTTCTCCCTTGCCATAATGTGACTGTTTACAAGGGAGAAACAGTCTTTTTATTCAACTTTCTAACCATAGTATACAAATAAGAAGGAAATTATTACATGATTTCAAAGGCACCCAAGACTACAATTGTGGATGAGTTTAAGTCAACAGATATCCCAAAGCAGAAATTAATAAAAGAGTACAGTGCAAGCTTGAGCTCCCCAAACTGGGAACTAAACTGTTGATGAACTTCTATAGAAGTCATCTCTTACAACCATAATAAACTCTTCTAGAAACTAGACCCAAAAATAAATCCCAGTAATGGTCAATTATTACACAGTAAAAACACTGAAAGGATGTTTAATGTACTAAAAATAAAAATACAGCAGTGTTTACCTAGAAGTATCTAGGCAATCCCGTATTTCCTACAAGTCACACATAAAATAAAGAAGTTTAACACTACATTGCTTAGTGCTTGACCTTTCTCCCCATGAGCTAAGCACTGGTGATGATTAAAAAGAGCTTTAGCCAGGCGGTGGTGGCGCACTCCTTTAATCCCAGCACTCGGGAGGCAGAGCCAGGCGGATCTCTGTGAGTTCGAGGCCAGCATGGTCTACAGAGCAAGATCCAGGAAAGGCGCAAAGCTACACAGAGAAACCCTGTCTCGGGGGAAAAAAAAAGAGCTTTATATCTAATCTTGAAACATATATGGGTGACTAAGAGGAATTTAATTTGCATAGTTTGTTGAAGAAGAGAATCCACTAAGTTTTTAAGATAGACAAAGCAATAATGTATTATAGCTTCAAAACTAAACCTTGGAAGTCTAGAGCTAATACTGCAGTGCATTCTAGTTGCCAACTCCTATTCCCACCCCTGGGAAGCAGAAACAAATCATCTTAACAGAGCACTCGACTTACGTGTACATAAAGATCGTCTAAATCAATGAGATTAAATTGCAGAAGCACTGCTGCAACTCTGTATAAAGACGAGGGAGTCTCACCACTTGGTTCCTGAAAGAAGAAAAACTCCTTAGGTATAGGGTAAAATTAAAATCTTTTCTCTTCTCTACCAATCATCAATAAAAATTAAGTAATACACTTCACTATTCTCCATTTTAAAATCAAACATCTGAATAGTGGGGCAATGATTTTTGCCACCATCCCAAAACATCCTCAGATGAGTACAAGAAAATAGTTTTGAGACTAAGCATCTTTTATAATGCTTAAGAATACTTAAGGGAAAGTTGAGACTTGAACAGAACATGAGATTTAAATTATATAACACAGTTATACATTTCTGCTTATAAAACTGTTATTGTGGATTGTTTTTACACTTGCTTTTCAAGTAGTTCTCAGTGACAAATGAAGTACGTACTCTACACCTTTGTCTTGAATTTTGTCCTAAGGATGTCTACTTACACCCCAACTTCCCCTTCAACACAGTTCAGATTAAATTAGCATTTAAAACACAAATGCCCAGTTAATTCCAAACAATCTATGAGGGCCCATATGTCTAGAAAAACAAGTATAGACATTGAAACTAATCTTTAAACTTCTACTGTCAGTGAAATAACTAGAAATAACAAGTCAAACATAGATAAAAAGCAAACATTGACAACATATGAAGTTTTCTTTTTTTTTTGTAACAACACTGAAATAAAACGGCTATAAGTAAGGGTTTCCATAATTGGAATGTATATTATGACCATAAACAACCTAATTTGTACTGTTTAAAGAATATCCTGTTTTGCTGTATTTTTTTTACCATAGATAGGCTTCAATTTAACAACACTTTGCTCATTCTAAATATGTTCACATAAACAGTTATTTAGTATTAAAATGTTTTCAATAAAAACAAATAATGGTCCAAATTCAATGTCAAAATAAACTCACAAAAGCTTACTGAACTTAACTGATAATCTGTCCTGAAATACCTGACTTGAATGCACTAGAGTCACATTCTCTATTCTCTAAATCCCACTTTAAATGACTGATCTCAAGAAATTTCACACCACTGCCCATTTCTATTGCTATAATCAAATTTCATCCCATGTGAGCACAAGCTATTTTGTAATTCAAGATGTTTTATGGCCTAAAATCTAAATATGGCCTATGTTGGAGAATGTTCCCTGTGCATTAAGAATGTATCCTGTTATTGTTGGGTGGAATGTTCCATATGTACCTACTAGACCCAATTGATTTTATGTTAATGGGAGCTATCTTCTTATTAATCTTTTGTCTAGTGTGGTTTTTGTTTTATTTTGCTGTATGTTGAGATGAGAGAGTCTTAATATGTAGCCAAGTAAGACTAGAACTCATTATGTTCTTCCATCAGCCTCCCAAGTACTTGGATTACAGGTGAGCCCCATCATTCCCAGCATGTCTAGTTAATATGATCATTGATAAAAGCAGGATTATCACAGGATAAATTTAATACCAATCTAGTCTATTGGGAATAGCTGGTTAAGAGCAAAATTACAAAGGTTTATTTAAATTATTGCCAATTTCTTCTGAGCTTCCTAAATGCCCTTAATCCTGTTCTAGACAACTCGCCTCAAGAAGTTTCATACTCTTAGGTCAAACGTAAACTGTTCCCTCTGCTTCATAAATTTAGGGGCTATGTTGCTTGTCACATTTGTGTTTATAACTATTATAAATTATATAAAGTATATGAAAATGTCAGTTTTATAGGCTGTTCATCATCATTTCATAACAATTTCTGCCCCTAAATCTATCCTGTCTATTGTTGGTACAGGCACCACAGCTCTTTCATATATGCAAATATAATATCTGCTTCTACTCTGTTATTTTCAAATTATTTGTACCTTTAAATAGTTTTCCTTTACCTAGCATATACCTGGGTCATATATATGGTATATGCTAGGTATATATATGGTATATGCTAGGGGTGTGTGTGTGTGTGTGTGTGTGTGTGTGTGTGTGTGTGTGTGTTATATGCTAGGTAAAAGAAACTATTCAAAGGTACAAATAATATATATATACATATATATATACAAAAAGCATATATATTCAGTATTTGGGGGTGTGTGTATAGATATATAAAACATATATATATATATATATATGCTTTTTTTTAATGAACTCTGACAAAGCTTGCCTTTTAATTAAAGATTTTGATTTTATAAGTTAAAATACTTAGTAAGGACAGGCTTTTTGAGCATTTTGCTAGTTGATTTTCATTCCTCATTTCCTACATCACTAGCTTCTTTTGTGTGCCAATTTGACTTCTTTCTTAGTGATTACTTTGGGTATTACAATTAACACTTTATATTTGGGAATAAATTAGTTTCAATTAATTATCAACCAGCTTAGCTCCAATCGGATAAAAAATGTCTTGAATCTATACATACATCCCTGTCCTTCCCCTTTAAATGGTTTTGTTAATGTGTGGGTTGTGAAGAGAGGGAGTTAACGCCTTCAGGTAGTGGTGGGAAAGAGTGTGAAATTAGGGGAGGGACCAATATACAGGTTGAGTACACATTCCTAAGAACTTACACCCATGGTTACATCCCTTAAATAAGACTTGGTTTTCAAAGCTTTCCTTACTTTCCTTCAAAGACCACAAATTGTTTAAAATTTCTGACAATTCCTTTCCCTTTAGCAGCCCTAAGATTTAAGTTCTCACAATGACAAGATAGCTCTGGCAATATCGAGAAGGGAATATTGTTACACAGAGCAGTATGCAAAGTATTTCTTACAATAGTATGTTGTTTTAAACATCAAATATTTCTTATACTTTAAAAATGTACATTAAATATACTATTTTAAAATGTACAAAAAGTCTTATTCAAATATTGTAAAATACTTCCAGTTATATACTGGTTACATCACTAACAATATGTTCATGTAAAACTATTTTTTAAAACATGGTATTTGTCTTTCTTAGTCTAGATAATTTTGTTTAAATTTGCTTAAATACATGATTTCCTGTATTTGTATTTTTCTTTTCTTGTAAAACTATTTTTTAATTCTAAAATTAACTAACTTGATGTTACTTAAAAGGTCATCTGTCTTCACTGTGATATGATCTGAAAGGTACACACTCCAAACATATACAAGCTATATTTTAATTAATCATGTACCAAATTAAATTTTCTCTACTTTTCCATTTCTGTAGTTGGTTTCTTAATCAAATCTAAAACAATCAAGATGACTTTTAAACTCTAATGAAATACTTGGACCTATTTTCCTATATTAAGAGTGGACTGTCACTCGGCGGTGAGAGTGGATACTTTTAATCCCAGCACTCAGGAGGCAGAGGCAGGTAAATCTCTCTGAGTGCTCCCCCCCACCAAAAAAAAAGGAGTGGACTCCCAAGTTTCTGGTAAGAAAATGAGAAGCAGTTGTAGCTAATTTTTTAGTAAAAGCATAATACCACCAAAAATGATTTTTCAGTAGTGGGCACCTCCGTTAAATCTTTTAGAAAACAGCACTAACAATAATAGAACAGACTGAAAGAGAAATAACCAGAAAATAGGGAATCTTTACAGTTATTATACTGGTTTAGTTTTTTAAAAAAGTGATGTAAAATACACTTCAAGTACTTTTTAGCATCCCTAAAAAATTCTAATACATAATTCATATACATAATCAAATCCTAAAATAGCATGTAGTCAAAGGCCTATGACAATCTAATATGCATCTGCCTACCCAGAGACAATTTTCTACCATTCCTTTTCCCTTGTTACAATCCAGGCATGTGAGACTACAGACCATTCTTTCAATAAGCTCCATATGCCCACATCACTAATCTTTAGTATCACAGTTTATTTCTGAATGGAAAACCCTCAACACACTATTACTCCTCCAAGTATTACCAGACCCTGTCTCTCCTAAGGCAAAATTTAATTTTGCTTTCCTCTAGACTTTCTCATCAGATCATTTAAATTGTTAATATAAATCATATAATATAATCATATATAATATAAATCATAACATCATTAGCTTTCCATTTCTCTATCTCTTCAGCTAAACGTTTGAGGTGAAACTAGCAAATAATACAGTGCAAATAAAAAATAAAACAAACTAAACATATAAAATTAAGAACTTAACCTATACATATACATATATACACATTTTTACCTGGTAAAACTTGAATTTGAATCCAAGAATATGACACAGTGTTTGTGGTTCACACATACTCATGTAAGATTCTAATAAAGATATAAAGAAGTCATCATGTTCTGGTCTGCATTCAAACACTTCTAAAATTACATCCAAAACTCTATTGGGATCCAGATTAAAGCATCCTGAAACAGATAAGACACATTTAAGTTCAAAAGTAATTACATGTCATTTCTAGTAAAGTCATCAACCATGGTAATATATAGTAAGGTAAAACTATTTTTAATAGCTTATTTTCAAAGTTTGTGTCCCTCCTTAAGAGGAGAATCTTCCCAGAAACATTTTTAAAGGCTACATATTTCACAGATGAAAACAGAAATAACCATAGGAATGGGGTAACTTCAGTTACTGTAGTAGTTTAAAGTAACCATACTGAAGGGTTAAAATGTTTTTTAAACTTTAGAGTTTCATATAACAAGCTATTTCCTATACAGTGAAACTCTAAACAATCAGCAAGCTTCAGTATCTAAAGTTTTTTCAAATGACAGCTGTGGTAGAACATAGGCACTCTAGTGTTTAAGCATCTTAGAAAGGCTTTTGTCTATCCTAAGCATCAACAGACATGTGATCTTCAGAGAAATCATAAGCCTAGTTGTCAACCACCAGTTACATTAAGACACACACACACACACACACACACACACACACACACACACACACACACACCAGGGGGATGGGAGCAATGATATCTTTATGCCTTTGGAAGAATAAAAGCAAATCCTGGAAAAGAATATGTTGAAAAAAATAAAGAAATAACAGACCTGAAACAGCTAAGGACTCATTCCTCCATTTAAATATTATGTAGCTATCCACTAAGTGTAACAAGCTTATGATACACAAAGACAGCCTCTTCTATCCTTAAGAAGGGTTCATGCCTTATGAAGAATGATCACTGAGGAAATGCACTAAAAGTAACTGGAGTTTATCCAAAGATGGACAGATAGTCAGTACATTGCAGCAAATGCAACTAAATGCAGGCAAGAAATATGATGAAGTTGACAATGACTGTTGTAGGAATGAAGCCAAATGAATTTCTTAACAGGAAAATAACAGACCAAACTGTAAGCATTACTAGGAGAGGTGTCCATGCATAAATTTTAGGCAAGACAACAAAATTATAGATTCAATAATCATGTTGCTGGTAGAACAGACCTTGGAAGACAGAGGAAATCATGTTTTTAATTAGTAGAAAGAGAGCCTAATTAGCATGTATAGGTCCTGAGTTCAATCTCCAGCAATGAGGGTATACACACACACCTCCAACATACAGACAGAAAAAGAAACAAGCTAGTAAAAATCTACAGTAGATGATTTCTCAGAAATACTATTTATTAAAAAAACATAATAAAGGCATATCTTAAAGCAAGAATCAATGGGTCAAAAGTCAGAAAATGTACTTAAAATAAAAGCATGATTAACCTGAAACTTTGAAAAAAGTATGCTGGAGAACACCAATTACTGTCTTCTTTTGCATAGTAGGTAGTAGAAACTCCAAAAACATGGTCAAGTACGGTGATATTTTATTTGTCCTGAAATGTGATTTTATTTGTATGTTAATAAATAAAAAGTGCCTGGGGGTCAGAGCTAATAGCAAACCGTAGCAGAAGTCTGGCAGTGGTAGCACATGCCCTTAATCCCAATCACAGATCTCTGTGTGTTCAAGGACACCACCAGCATGGAGACACACACCTTTAATCTCAATACTAACCATAGAAGACCTGGAGGTCTGTATAGACAAGCAGTGACAAGGATGTCATGTGGTTGGATTTACAACCAATGAGAAGGCAGAACAGAAAGTCAATAAAAAGACAGATACTCAGGAAGTAGGTCTCTTTCTCAGGGGAAGGACAGCAGCATAGGGTAAGAAGGAGGTTTTAAGTCTCAGCTCTTAGCTACTGCTCTGACCTCTTGGGCTTTTAACTCTGCATTTGGCTCTGTTTTTCTTATTGAATAAGACTGTTACATCTACAGTCAAGAAATTTTAATAAAGAAAAAGTTGTGCCTAGCATAAAGGTGCATACCTTTAATTCCAGCACTCAGGAGGCAAAGGCAGGCAGATCTCTCTGAGTTCAAGACCAGCCTGGTCTACATAGTAAGTTCCAGGACAGCCAAGGCTACACAGAGAAAACATAATAATAATAATAATGATAATGATAATAATAATAATAGTTATTATTATTATTATATGAAAAGGTTTAGATGAAGAAAGAAGTAAACTGGTTTCCCTTTCAAAGGGATTCTCTAAAAAGCTGAAACAGTGACAATATTAATCTGGAGTGAATAAACTTTATATTCAGATTATACCAAGCACTCTTTAAAATAATGTAGTCAAAAAAATTGTCCACAAATCTTTCAAAGAATTGTTTGGCTTGACATTTAATTTTCTTTTTAATGTTTCTCTGGTCATAGTACATACAACTAAAAGAACCAATGAGATTGAAAGAGAAAAGATACCCATCCTATTCTTCCACACCAAATCTTCAACTTTAGATACCAACAAATGAAACTGTGGTAAGGCATCACACTAAAAACAGCTTCTGGATGACCCAGTTAAAGAAATGAGATGGGATAAGCAAGAATACACTATTCCAAACCAAGAAAGTCCAAGAGCTTTGGAAACTCAGTGGCACTGACTGAACAGCTATAAACTATCAAGAAAGAGAAGACAAGCCAAATTCACAGCTACAGCTGTGAACTTAGGGAAAGCAGAAGCCACATTCAAAAGGTAAGGTAGGTAGACGACCCTGCTCAAAAAAGACTGGAAGGCCTAAGGTGGGACAAGTCCACCTGTCTTCACAAACCTCAAAGCCAGATGTACTTTTTTATGTTTTTAAATAAATTATTTATTTCTCTTACATCCCAGCCACAGTTCCCTGCCCCCTCCCAGTTCTTACACATGATCAATGGAGCCTTCACTCACACATACAAAAGAACTGATCACAACAGAACAAAACAAGAAGTTGACAGCAAAAGAAATGACACAAATCATAAATACTTAGAAACTGAACAATACATCCTTGGATGACTAAAATGGGCCATGGAAGAAATCATAAGGAAAAATAAAAAATTCAAAGTAAAAATTGAAAGCACAAATTACCAAAAGCTATGGGATATAGCTCAGGCAGGGTTTTTTTGTTTTGGTTTGGTTTGGTTTTTTTAATTTTTTTATTAAGAAATTTTCTACTCACCCTACATACCACCCACAGATCCCACCTCCTTCCTCCTCCCACCTAGCTCCCCACTTCCGTCCTCCCTCCCAAGCTACGCCCCCATCCCCACATCCTTAAAATGTCCAGGAAATCTTAGACACCATGAGAAGACCAAACCTAAGAATAATAAGGGATAGAAGAAGGAGAAGAATACCAGCTCAAAGGCACAGAAAATATATTCAACATAATCACAGATGAAAACTTTCCCAACCTAATGAAGGAAATGCCTATGAAGATACAAGAAACTTATAATACACCAAATAGACTGGATCCAAAAAAGAAGTCCCCTTGTCACATCATAATCAAACCACTAAACATACAGAATAAAGAAAAAAATATTAAGAGCTGCAAAGGAAATATGCCAAGTAACATATAAAGGCATACCCATAATAATAACATTTGATTTCTCAATGGATACTCTAAAAGCCAGAAGGTCCTGGACAGATTATTACGCAGACACTAAGAGACCACAGATGCCAGCCCAGACTATTATATCCAGCAAAACTCTCAATCACCATAGATGGAGTAAGTAAAATATTCCATGATAAAACCAGATTTAAACAATACTTATCCACATATCCAGCCCTACAGACAGCACCGGAAGGAAAAAATCCAACCTAAGGAGTTAGATACACCCATGAAAATACAGGCAATAGATATCACACCAACAAATCCCAAAGCTCAGGCAGTTTTAAGAGAAAAGATTATAACTAGGAACTTTTACATTTTTAAAGTCAGTGAGATTTTCAAATAAATACCCTTCTGATACACTCCCAATACCATGGGGGGAAAGGGAGAAAAGGTAACCCCAAAAGCAGTAGGTAGCAAAAAATAATAAATACTAAAGACTAAAGCAGAAGTTAATCAAATGGGACTAAATAAACACAGAACCAACAAAACAAAAAAATGGTTCTTTGAAATGAGGAGGACCAATATCCTAGCCAAACAAATCAAAACAAGATAAGACCCACATCAGTAAAATAGAAATAAAAAGAGGGATTTTACAAAATAGTCCAATAAAATCCAGATGATCATTAGGGAATACTCTGATAACTTATATTTAAAAAACTGGAATATCTAAAAAAAAAAAAATAGAAAAATTCCTAAAAACGTAAGATTCATCAAAAACTAAATCAAGAAGATATAATTTAAATAGACCAATAATAAGCAATAAAACGGAAACAAAAAAACACCTCTCCAGAAAGAAAAGCCAACAACTGAATAGATTCACTCCAAAATTTTACCAATCATTTAAGAAAGTTCTAAAACCAGTACTCCTGAAACTGTTCCACAAACCAGAAAGGGAATAAAAGACACAAAAGTCATCCTACAAAGTCAACATTATCCTGATACCAGATCAGAACACAACAACAAAAGAAAAGAATAGATCAGCTTCCCTAAAAAAAAAAACACAGGTGCAAAATTTCTCCAAAAAGATATCTACGAACCAAATTCAAGAACTCATTAATAATATCACACATGGCCAGGCATGGTGATGTACAACATTAATCCCAGTACACAGGAGGCAGAGGCAGGGTGATTTCTGTGAGCCTAGTTACAGAGTGAGTTCCAAGGCCAACAGGGAGAGCTAAGGAGACTCTCTCAAAAGAAAAAGTAAAACTTCATTATAGAAGCACAAAAGCTCCCAACTAGAAAAATAATCCTTAACATTAAAAAGTAACACTGAAGATAACACAATACCTGATTATACTACACAATCACACTAACAAAAAATGTGTGCATACAAATGAACTAGATGATACAGAAATAAACTACAGCCATGTAATTTTTGACAAGGTAGCCAAAAACATATATTGAAAAAGTCTTTTCAACAAACAGTGCCAGGGAGACAGGATATCAACATGTAGAAACATGTAGACTCACATCTTTGTCCTCCACAAAAATAATTCCAATGGATCAAAATTCTAGAGGTATCACCATCCTAATCTTAAGTTCTACTACAGAGCAATAGTAATAAAAACAGCATGGTATTGGCACAAAACAGACACATTGATAAATGGAACTAAATTGAAGAATCAGACATAAATCCACACACCTAGGGACACTTGGTTTTTGACAAAGAAGCCAAAACTGTACAATGGAGAAAAGAAAGCATCTTCAACAAATGATGTTGGCCCAACTACATATTGGCATGTAGAAAATTGCAAATAGATCCCTACACAAAACTGAAGTCCAAGTGGTTCAAAGACCTCAACATAAATCAGTTACACTGCACCTGATAGAAGAGAAAGTAGGAAGTAGCCTTTAACACACTGGCACAGGAGACAACTTCCTGAACAGAACACCAGTAGTACAGACACTAAGATCTACAACTAATAAATAGGACCTCATGAAAATGAAAAGCTTCTGTAAGGCAAAGGACACTGTCAATATAACAAAACGGCAGCCTACAGAATGGTAAAAGATCTTCACCAACCCCACAACTGACAGAGGGCTGATCTCCAAAATACAGAAAGAACTCAAGAAACTACATATCAAAAAAACCAAATAATTTGATTTAAAAATGGGCTACAGACCTAAACAGAGAATTTTCAACAGAAGAATTTCAATGGCAGAGAAACACTTAAGGAATTGTTCATCATCCTTTTAGTCATCAGGGAAATGCAAATCAAAACAACTCTGAGATTCCATCTTACACCTGTCAGAATGGCTAAGATCAAAAACACAAATGGCAGCTTAAAATGGAGAGGATGTGGAGCAAGGGGAACACTCCTCTATTATTGGTAGGAGTGCAAATTTGTACAGCCACTATAGAAAAAAATCAATATGGTGGTTCCTCAGAATATTGGGAATCAATATACCTCCAGACCCAGTAATACCACTCTAGAGCATATATTCAAAGAATGTTCAATCATACCATAGGACATTTGCTCAACTATGTTCACAGCAGCTCTATTTGTAATAGCTAATACCTGGAAACAACATAGATGCCCCTCAACTGAAAAATGAATAAAGAAAATGAGGTACATTTACACAACAGAGTATTACTCAGCTTTTAAAAACAATGACATCAGGCAATTTGAAGACAAATGGGTGGAACTAGAAAAAAATCTTCCTGAGTGAGGTAACCCAGACCCAGAAAGACAAACATGGTATGTACTCACTCATAAGTGGATATTAACTGCATTGTAAAGAATAACCATGCTACAATCCACAGCCTCAGAGAGGCTAGATAACAAGGAGAGCCCAAGGAGACAATTGGATCTCTCTGGGAAGCAGAAATAGAGGAGATCTCCTAGGTGAAGAGCGGGTGGGCATGGGAACTTGAGGGACTGGGTTGTAGAGTATGGAGGGGAGAGAAGAGTGTTCAGAGAGATGACTGGAAATGGGGGGCTTTTCAGGGTCAGATAGAAGCCTGATGAAAGGGAAACTCCCAGGAGTCTACAATTGAGGGCCCCAGCTAAGACTCCTGGCAGGAGTGGACACATAGCCTGAACTGGCTATCCCATGATAGAATTGGTGACTACCCCAATTGTTATTGGAGAGCATTCATCCAGTGACTAATGGAGACAGATTCAGACTGAAGGCCAAACATTGGGCCAAGCTCAGGGAGTCCTATTGAGAAGGAGGGCTTATAGGAGCCAGGGGGGTTAGGGACATTGCAGAAAAACTCACAGAAACAACTAGCCTAGCTCATGAGAACTCACTGAGTTTGAATCAACAACCAGGAAGCCTGCATGGGACCCACCTAGGCCCTCTGCATATGTGACAGCTGTGTAGTTTGATCTATTTGTGCAACTCCTGGTAATGGGAGCAGGGGCTGTCCCTAGTGATTTGGCTGGCTCTTGGGAAGCTATTCCTCATGCTGAATTGCCTTGCCCAGCCTGAATACAGGGGAAGGTGCTCGGTCTTATGGCAATTTGATATGTCATGCTTTGCTGATTCCCATGGGAAGTCTGCCCCTTTCTGAGCAGACATAGAGGAAGGGTGGATGAGGGAGGGGGCAGAAAGAAGGGGGTGGGGTATGAGGGGAAGATGGAGGAGAGGCTGCTAGGGTCAGGATGTAAAATAAATACATTAAATTTAAAAAAAGAGAGAGGGAGGAAAAAAGGACTTTCTGAAAATAATTCTAATGGCATAAGAAATAATCCCTAGAATTGACAGGTAGAATTATATGAAATTTAAAAGATCCTGCACAGTAAATTAAATGAACACCATAGTGAAAAGACAATCTATAGAATGAAAGAAAAAACTTTGCCAACTTATCAGATGAGAGACTAGTAAGTAGAATATATTAATTAGAACTACAACAATTACAAAAAACTCCATCACCTAAAAAAAAGATCACCCCATCAGCAAACAGGGTAATGAACAGTTTTCAATAAAAAAAATACAAATGGTAAATACTTGAAAAAGTATTCAATCTCCTTAGTCACCCATAAAATTCAATGAAAACTGCTTTGAAAGTCCATTTTGCCCTGTCAGAATGTCTCTCATCAAGAAAACAATCAACAACAAAACATTGGTGAGGATATAGGAAACCTTTATTCATTGCTGGTGGAAAGGTAAACTGGTTCAGCTACCATGGAAGACAGTCCTCAAAAGAACAAAAAGTAGAACTACTACAATACAGCAATACCACACCTAGGTAGATAAGCAAAAGACACTAAATTCAATATATTACAAACATACATGCACATTCATGGTTATAGCTGTACTATTCACGGCAGGTAAGAAATGAAATCATATGCAGATGAATAGATTTTAAAAAGTGTAGTAGGCATACACAAGAGATTCTACCAGTCATAAAGAAAAAATAAAAGATGACATCTGCAAGAAAAATGAATGGAAAAGATTATCATTATATTAAATGAAGTCAGATTCAGAAAGACAAATTAAACAACGTTTCTTTTATATGAGGAGTCTAGATTTAAATGGTTATCCCTCTCTTTACCCCACTTCTCTGTAGGATTAAAGTAGAAAGGGGACATAAGAAGAGTGGAAGAGATTTTGAGAGATGAGTAATGGAATTCCTATGTCATGAAGCCAAACAGAAGGACTACTGAGGCTCGGCAAGAGGTGTCTGAAGGGATAGCAGGCAATGGGAGAGGGGGATGAATAAGAACAGAATATAATGAGAGGCAGGGGACAGAGAGAATATCCTAATGAAACTCGCTTTATATGCTAACTTAGAATGTTTTTAAATTTTAAATGAAGCTCCTCAGTTCTAATTATGGTGGGTGGTTACAAAGTTTAGAGACTTAGCCAAAAAGATCCAGACAACTAAATCTAAAATGAAGAAGAATCACTTCCATTCTCCAATGCTAAGTTCAAGTAAACTTGCTTGTGAGTTCTTTTTGCCAGAATTTTTTATATAGTCCAAGAATCAATAAACATGGCCTGCCAGTCAAATCCACTCGACTGCTGGTTGTTGTAAATAAGGTTTTAATCAGAGTCTCATTTATTTATGTGCTGTCTATGGCTGCTTTCACCATACAATGGCAGAGTTGAGTAGTTTCAACAGAAACTACATGGCCAATTTCAAAAAGTATTTACTCTGAGCCTTTACAGAAAAACAGTTAGCTAAACTGGGCAGGATAGAGCACACCTATTAATTCCAAAAGTAAGAAAGTTGAAGCAAGAGAATCAAGAGAACTAGGCCAGTGCAAGACCCTATGTGAAAAACAAAAGAAAACAGAAAAGAAAGTGGAAGAAAAAAATGTTTGCTGAACAATGACTTAGATGAAAGGAAAAAATACTTTGCAATTATTTTTATTATGTATATTTAAGGTATTGAAAAATAATGTTTTGTTTTTTTAAGGGTATCTAAGTATATAGTAATAGTTTAGCTGTATTTTTCCTGATTTATAAAATATACATTGTTATCTGCCCCCTTGATATAAAATTCACTTGAAGGATCTATACATTAGTAACCTACTAATAATTTTTCAACCCTATAAAATAAGTTGTTCAGATTTCCTGTCAGACTTTAGATAGTAATCACTACTACTAATACTAGCAGTTCTGCTTCTGTGCTTACAGCACAGGCTAAAGAGTTCGATGTACTTTCATTTGCCAGAATCTTAAAGGGTAATAAATGAGAATTCCTCTGCATCAGAAAAAGTATCCTGAACACAACCGTACCCAACATACATACCTTCCAAATGAGGTATTGGTGTCTCACAATGGCTAATGAAGACCAGATCTGAGATAGTTTTGTATGAAGTATTTATTACCTATCTAGATTGTTCATTAAGAGAAGCCAGTGGAAATGAACATGGAAAAAAACCTATCCAAAGATGTCATTAAAAAACAGGATGCTATGCAGGTGAAGTTGTTTTGGTCAGATGAGACAAGACCTAACTAAATTAAATGGAGTTTGCCCTGAAAGTGAATACAATTAATTTGAACACTGAAAGAATATTCAATTAAATTAAATCCTTAACCTCAATTTCTACATCAATGAAAAGTTCCTTTCTCAAACAACTGGAGTGGACAAAAGATCATCAAACCATAAAAAACCAGAGTCAGGGAGCTAAGCTTCCTAAATTTCTCCACGTCAAAAAGAGAAGCGGGTGGCGTCCACAGGGGCCTGGAGGAACCGCTCATGTCGGCCAATGGAGCCTTATGGGGGCGCGCGCGGAGCCGTCTCCGAGCCTTCCCGGAGCACCTGGCGGCCTGCGGGGCTGAGGCTTCGGCGTACGGCAGGTGCGTGCAGGCCTCCACAGCCCCCGGAGGCAGCCTGAGGAAGGACCTTTGTGTGCGCGAGTTCGAGGCCCTGAGGAGCTGCTTCGCCGCCGCGGCCAAGAAGACCCTGATGGGAAGCACCTAACTAAGAAGGTCTGTGGGCACAGGTGCCTTGTCCTGATGGCACACAGTGAAGAGCTCTGGGAACTGAAAGAAGGTCTGGGCGGTGAAATTCCTGGTGTTTTTGTTTGTTCTCAGCTTGAACCTTGGGCAGCACAGGGTTTGTTTACCAGCAGTGTGTATGTGTGAGGATCTGGATTCCATCAAGATGTAACAGAAACAGCAATGAAGGTTATTTAATCCGACAAAAAAAAAAGAGAAGCTAAAAATCACTATAAACACAAGAAATGGGGGGGGGGTATTAATTAACTTTCCACTCATTTATTTAGTGCCTACCAAACCCGAAGAATTGGGTACTAAACAAACCAAACAAAAAACATTGTCCTCATGAAGTGTACATTCAACTGATGGTAGAGTCATAAGCTCAGTGTCTAAGTTTGTTCCAAGACTGCCTTAAGGATGCCAAAATCAACAGATGCTACAGTCCCATATAAAATGGAACAAGATATGCCTATAATCGATATACATGCTCTTACTTTAAATCACATAAAGATTGTATATAGTAACTAATAGAACATAAATACTTCAACAGATTCTCCCATGAATATTTTAAACCCTATGGAAACACAGGATCAACTATACTTGATATAGTGGTAAGTGCTGAGAAGAAAACCCAAGAAAATAAGGAGTGCTAAATGGTGGTGGCCAGGGAAGACTTGAGAAGATGGTATCTGAGTACATCTGGTCTAACATCTTTACAAGATGCCAGATGGATTAGAATGAATACAGACCAAGAAATCAAATTGTTTATACTTATGAACTATCCATGTGGACCATGAGCCTGAAGTGGAGATATCACATTGTTCTACAGAGATAATAACCTCTTTTCTATGAGAGCAAAGTTGAAGAAAAGAAAGGAGCAAACATTTTCTAGTTACATAAAAGCATACCTTCAAGAAAATCCATCTTAGGAACGTTCCCAAAATAACAAAGACATAAAAAAGACAAAAACCTAGAAGGAAAAAAAAAACAAGAAAAAGAGACGTGCACATAAAAGGAGATAAAGTGTGAAAGCAAATATTGGAAGGGTTTCCATAACACAAGATCTTAAGAGGGAGGGAACATTATCTTAAGTAAGGACATGACACAGTACAAGGAAGAGAAAAAAGTACAGTATGGCAGTACTGACAAGCTTCCCAAGTTAGATAAATGGGGGGGGCGGGGAACTCTGCAGGAAAAATTCAGCCTACTCTAGAAAGAAAAGAAACCTGTACTAGAGGAGTTTTAGAAACAGGTCACTACACAGTCAAAGCCACAGAAGACAGCAAGAGTCCTTCAGGGCTAGAGGCTCACTCATCTGATGTTCAATCACCATAGGACAGAAGTAGAAAAAAACTAGATCATCTACCAGAACCTGCCTTCAAAGAAAAAGGTAAATTTAAACTGAATGTAGCCTTAGCTTATACACTTGGAGTCACCAAAAGCCAAGCCAAAGAATAAAGACGACTGAAATAAATACAGCTTTACTTAAATGTCTACAGAAAGCACTAGAAGAAGGGAATAAGGCCTCAGCCAAATTGTGTTCTTACTCAGATATAAATTCCAAAAACAAACAGATAAAAAACAAGCTGAAGGTAAGCGGCAGCTAAGTTATAACCAATGAGGCAGGAAAGAATATTCCTCCTGGAGACCGCAAAACATGATTTTGCACAATTTTCAAAATATTCACTAGATAGAATACTACCTAACAAATAATATGAAGAATTCTTGCCAAACTTAGAAAGCCAAGATTACCCTATTTGTTCCTCCTGTCTATAAACATCAGCGACTTTCTTCAAATGCCCAGGATAAGAGTGATGTGACAAAATGCTATTTACAACTAAGAAGAACATTTTTCTGTATATTCTTGCAACATCCTGCTACTTTCAGAAATAAAGATAAAATGTGTTTCAAAGTCCCGCATAAATTTCTTATTTATTTTCTACCCTCTATAAAAATGTCTGAGAAATAGTTAAAATTAACAGACAGAAGTGTTAGAAAGAACATGAGAACTAATATATACACAGGTAACAATGACAAAAATATTTTTCATAAAGATCATGATAAATTTCATAAATGCCGATAAAATACTAAAAATTAAAGTTACATAATTCCAGGTTTGGGGGTTCTTTTCTTTTGTTTCTTGAGAAAGGATCTCCTGTTGTCTGGGCTTGCCTCAAACTCACTATAGAGCTGAGGATGATTCATTTTGTTTTAATAGATATCTTCTAAAAGTTAAAAATCATATTTATAACTGCTACTGGATTTTCTGAGAGCTTGGTAGACATGCTAGACAAAAAAGCACTCGACCCTAAAATCTTGGACATCATCTTTCAGCATAGCTGCAACCCAGAGACTATCTAAATAATTATTACTGTTTAAGAATAAAATCTCTATTTCATTCATTATTAATTTATGTAATTCCAGAACACAGAATTAGAGTACAGTCCAGTGGGAAGCCACTTCTTAGCATGCATCAGGCCCTGGGTTCAACCTCCACCACCTACAAAAAATATTCCTGAGCTCTGAAATATTTGGTTTCTTTGAGATATGCATTCCACTGGCTCTGCCTCTGGAGTGCTAGCCTAACTTTTAGTTTGGGGGACAGAGGATCTTAGCATTCAGTCCAGGCTGGCCTGGCACACTTGATCCCCCTGCCTCAGTGTCACAAGCACTGAGATTCCAAGTATGCAATATCACATCCCATGCTGCCCCTTTTTAAATGTCTTTTAGATACTCTGATAAAATGATAAGTTTGCATAAAGAATTCCTGCTCAACATTAAATTATTAACAGTTGTGTGCATAGAAACTACTTGTACATCTACTTTTTTCTCAGACAGGGTCTTCTTATTAGGGTTGAATAGTAGTCACTATGTAGCTTAGACTAGCCTCTAATTCATTGTAATTCTCTCACATCAACCACCCAAAGTGCTGGAATTATAGACAGTCACCAACATTCAACAGCCAGCACAGTTGTTTTTAACTGTAAGCTTAACTATTTTGTTTTTACAGAACACCATTTTTTTTTCCACTTGAAAACAACTAACAAGTTATGACTACTGAAACCAAGATATTTGGCAGGCCATTTTCTCAAAAATGAACTGAGTTTGTCCCTTTGAGGAAAACAACAGAGTATTAATTAAAAATAAAGCTTATCTTAATAATACATAGTATACAGACACATGTATGGCTTACCTATTAAAGACTTGATATTTTCTAATATTAAATCGCTAGTAATATTTCCAGATAAATCTTGCCCCAATTCAGCAATCAGCTTGGCATAACCTTCATTCTCTTCTCTTAATAAATTGAATTTTTGCTGCTTATAACTGAAATCAGAAATATCATGAAAAGGATAAGGTTATTTCAATTATCAAGCTTACACAATGTAGTGTACTCTCCCTGAATATCACTAACTTAGAATAATCATGAGACTGGGTATTTCAGTTTAACTTTTTTATGTATCTTTTAATATAAAAAGCAGTATTGGTTAATAAGGGAACACACCAACATCTCTGCTCTCTGAGGACACCTCAGCATATGCACATACATACAAACACATCCTTTAAAGTAAGTCTTCTTAAGAAGACTTGACTGTTATCTCAGACTCAAATATGGACAAAGTTAACACAGGAATGGCTCACTGAAAACTCAGTAATTTAAGTGTTTTAGAAGGAAAAAATACTAACCACAAACACAAACATAAATGGCCTTCAAAGGGCCTTTAGAAACTGCTACTATTCAAAATGAGAAATAAATATTCAGCTACTTGATCCATAACATACGCCACATATACTTACAAGAGTTTTGTCTTGATTTTAACTGATTTTTGATTGAACTGCTGTGACTGCTTGATTAGCCCTAATGACTCCAAAGTTTCTGGGTCCAAACGTTCCTTCAGAACTGTGTCTGAAACTAAATACTGTATTAAAAAATATTAAAGACAATTTATACTTTAGCATTCCAACTATGTACCCACAATCTTAAATATATTCAAAATACTCTTTCCAATGTAAGAATACAAAACTATATTATCTCTTTATAAAGCCTAGAATTACAACAAAATAATTCTTCAAATACTGAAATATAAAACACATATCTCTTTCAAAAATTACTTTAAAACTACCTTTTTGCTGTACATAGCTCATACAGTAAGAACTACAGATTAAATTTTCATTACATTGAGCCTGTCTTAACTCAATTTTCACCTAATATAGTACTTCAGCATTCTATTTTTTTCTACAGCAAGTAGCCAAACTATAATATAACAAAGACAAGAACATTCTTCTAAGTCCCAGTCATGGCATTTTTCCTTGGTTCTAATTTTATGAACATAAAATGGCTCACTAGACAATTATAACTTCTATTGGGGGGAAGGTGGTGGTGTTCTCAGTTTAAAGACAGTATCTCATGTATCCCAGGCTGTCTTTGAACTCACTATGTAGCTGAGGATGATCTTGAACTTCTGCTCCTCCTGCCTCCACGTCCCAAGTGCTGAGACTTCAAGCATGTGTCCCCATGCCCAGTTTATAGGGTACCAGGGACAGAACCGAGGGTTTCATGCATGCTGGGCAAGCACTTTATCAACTAAGCCACATCCACAGCCCAACTTGTATTTTTTTTTATAATTACTTCCATCTTTTTGTCCCTGCCTAATAAAGAGTTTATGAAAAATTCAGTTTAAGAACTACTTGCTATACAGTTGCTTACCTTTTTCTATATTAGGAACTCACTAAGTCAAATATCATGAGGGTTTTTATATGTATAGATTAAGTAATTTAGAAATACGATTATTTCATAGCAATTTCACAAAACATCCATTTCAAAATCTAAATCTCACCTTACCATGAAGTCGACTGAATGTCAGTATCTTCCTCCATTTAACATGATTAACTGTGATTATATTTATTCAATGCAAAATTTAGAAGGGGAAAGTGTATTTAAAAACTTACCAAACATGCTAATACCAATTGTGTAAAATAGTCTCTCTTGCTTTTTTCTTCTAAACAATTTGTCTCAATATCTATAATAACAGAAGAAAAGAGATACAAGTTGCATTTTTCTATACTCTCTACTACTAAAAGATTCATCTTCTTTAAAACATATTTAAAAATGCCTCTTTCCAGGCCAGGCATGGTAGTACACACCTATAATTTCAGCACCAAGAGCCAGAGCCATGAGGATAACAAGTTCAAGGCCAGCCTGGACTAAAGGCCAGTCTGGACTACACTATAAGCTCCAGGTCAGCCCAGACTATACAAAAAGACCTTGTCTCAAAAATAAATATAATTAATTAAAAATAAAATACCTCTTTCTGAATCTGGAAAAATTATAAACTATAGTAATATGTCTTTCATACATATATAAACACTTTAATTTCTCTTAATACTGATGACTGACCCTGTCACCTATAACATATATCCATAAAATCGTAAGTTTGTATCACAGGAACACTGAAAACAAAATTTCAAAAATAAAGATAAAATTCAAAAAAGAAAAACTTCTAACAAGGTTTAAATGACCACTTGTCAGAGGTGCTAAGATAGAGACTCATTCCTTAATGGCCAAGTTGAACTGGGTAACAACAAAAAATATCTTCTAATTAAGCTGGGTTTGCTGGTACACAGCAAACAGTAATCAGAAGGCTGAAGCAGAAGGATAGTGAGTTCAAGACCAGCCTGGACTAAATAGTAAGATGCTGTGTTGTAACAACAGCAAAAAAAGAAAAAAAAAAAGAAAGAAAGAAAGAAGAGGAAAAAAAAGAAAAGAAAGAAAATGCCTATTTTGTTGTTTGATTGGTTTGGTCGCAACCCCCTTTTTGAGTGAGTACATATATGCAGTGTGCATACTTATTAACATTGGTATGGGAGTTGGGGATTTAGCTCCGTTGTAAAGCACAAGGCCCTGGGTTCGGTCCTCAGCTCCAGAAATAAAAAAAAAAAAAAAACATTGGTGTGTATGGAGGCCAGAGGATGGTGTGTTAGGTGTCTTCCTCAAATGCGCCACACTTTACTGAGACAAGGTTTCTCACTGAACCCAGAGTTTGAAATTTGGCTCGTCTAACTAGCCAGCTTGCCCAAGAGATCCCATCTCAGCCTCCCATGAACTGGGATTACAGGCAAACCACCATAGTGCTCCCTTCCCCTTTTTTAAAGACAAGGCCCTCACTAAATAATACCAGGTGGCCTTAAACTCAAAGATCCACCTGCCTCTACCTCCCTAGTGCTGGGACTAGATGCTTATTTATACCACCACACCTGGCCTTACTCTGCTTTGTTGTGGGTATTAAGGATCCAAGCTCTGATCCTCATACTTGTAACAAGTGTTTTATCCACAAAGCCATCTTCTCAGCCTTGGTTTGTTTTTTTGTTTGTTTTTGTTTTTGTTTTCGTTTTTTACGAAAATGTCTCATGTAGCACAGACCTGCCTTCAATGAAATTCAGGCTGACCTTCAAGTCAGCAAAATTCTCTTTTTTCTCTTTCCCCAGTGCCAGGACAAAAATATTTCCTAACCCTAAAAATTCACTTACCAATAAAGTTGAGAAGTCTAATATCAAGTCTATGAAAAGTCAGTATTAAAAGGTATATTTAAAATACTATTTTGAACAATTCTAGTCACTAAATAAAAATGTACTCAATATTTGCATTTTCTTCCTATGAAATATTTTTTAAAAAGAGAGACTTCCTTCAGTTTTAGTGAATTGTTCAGAAAACTTATCCAAGTTTATATCTGAGGTGTGAAGAAATAAAACAATTAATACAAAATGCCATACATCAAAAATTTCAAATGGGATTAGCAGGATTAGACAAAGGCTGATTTCAGAATTGTTGCTTTAACTGATTAAATTATTTTACTTTCTGAGACAGGGACTCTAGCAGCTGAGGCTGACCCCAAACTCACTAGATAGTCAAGATGACCTTTAATTTCTGATCCTCTTGTTTCTACCTCCCAAGTGCTTAGAATTACAAGCTAATGTATTTTTAAAGTCAACTGGTAATTTAGAAAGTACAATAAAAGGCATCAGTCTTAGTGAAATAATAACCGTTGGCCTCTACGTGGCTCTTCCAAAATAACAGACACCTTATATTTTTGCTTCAGTTTACTTTCTATTGTCAACACCAAGAATCAAAAGAGAAGGAGATTTATCATCACTCACAACATTTATCATCAAAGATTTTCCTGGCCTTTCACTCTTCCTTCTTGGACAATTGCCATTTGCCCATATCCTAGCCACTGTAGCACAAAGTTAGCACAAATATATTAAGAAAATTTTAGGGGGCATGAGTGTGGCTTAGTGATAGGAGAACTTGCCTAGCATCTGTGAGGTCCTGGGTTCTATCCCCGAAACCACAAAGGAAAAAATAACATAAGGAAAACTTAGGGTATGATTTATGCAATTTAACTTATAGCATAATCTCAACTTTTTTTTTTCTGAGACAAGGTTTCAGTATGCAGCTCTGGCAATTCTGGAACTCGCTCTGTAGACTAGGCTGACCTCAAGCTCAGAGAGACCCACCTACCTCTGCCTCCAGAGTGCTGGGACAAGAAGTATGTGCCCTCAAGCCCAGCTAATCTCAATTTTTAATGGTGTTTTCTCCAAGACGTAATTGATATGTGTCTCATTAATTTTTTCCCAGGGTTCCCAGTTGTCACAGAGCTCTAAAGTTGTTAAGATACACTGCTAAGGTCTTTAATATCAGGCATACAGTGTCCAAATCCTCTTAGCTACGTGAACTGATTAAGGTACTCTTCTCTCAGCTTTTGACGATGATAGTAACACTGAATAGGACCTCAGTAAATCTGTTAGTTATCCTGTCTCAACACTCAGTTATCTTAATCATACTTTCTCTATTTTATTATTTTTGTTCTAACTCAAAACACTATTCAAATAAGTTCATTTATCATACCTCACTCCTGTATCCTAAATTAGCACTTGGTAAGTTCTTTTTCTAAAAAGCCTTCAGCATCCTCCAGCTCCTGCCTTTTGTATCACCAACCAACTGGCCCACCTCCAAGGTCTCATCAGGGTATCATGTTACTTCAGAGTGAGTCTCTCAAGTTACTACAGCTCTCAGGCTCCCTCCCCCTCATGTGATTAGTCTTTTGAAAAGTTCTCTTAACCTGGAAAGTATAAGAATATTCTGTCTGATTACACTTAACACATTAAAAAGACAACATGATATAGTAAAAACATCATGGGCTTTGTAGCCAAAGGGACCCAAGATTAAATGCTGCCTTACTAGCTGCATTGCCTTGAGAAAATGACCACCTCACTAAACCTTATTTTCCCAATCTGCATACCTTTCATACAGAAGTTGTTATAAAGACTAAGATTAAAATGAAAAGCTTTAACACGGTGTCTAAAACATGAATGGTGTTCCAAAATTAGCAACTATACTGCAATTAATGTCATTAGTATCATCATCATTATTAGACATAACCCTCATGAAGATGAATTTATTAATTTTATGTGTGTGTGTTTTGCCTGCATGGATATATATGGACTACATTCAAGTTTGGTACCTACAGAGGTAAGTAAGATTCTGTACAACTGGAGCTAAGGATAGAGAACTGCCATATGGGTGCTAGGAACTGAACCTGTGTGCTCTTGACCACTGAGCCATCTTTCCAGCTGGCTAGATCATATTCGTAATCCTAATTCCCCTTCTTGTTCTGGAGTCACCCTTGTACCCATTTTTTTCTTCTGCCAAGATGTGTAAGGGGACAGGTGAAGAATAGTTTCATCTGAGTATGGTATTCTAATCTTGACTATAAAAATGGACTGGCTAGTATGGGAGAAATTTCCTCCAAAGTAACCAAATATCATTATCATGAATCTATATTAACAGTAAAAGGCAATGACCTGTAGAAATAATTCATATGTCTAAACTATGAAGGAAAGCTATATTTTAACAAAATAAGTCAATTGAAGAAAAACTAATAGAATGAAGAAGCTAATAACTGGTGATTACTAAAGACAAAATATATTCCTACCACTACTAAGAGATAACAGCTATCACAAAATGTCTCCCATAAACTGGTTTCCTGTGTATAAAATTTAAGGAAGAAAGAAAATGTTTTTAAATTGGAACTTGTTCAGTGCTAAATTTGTTAGTATCAATTTCAAATATTAAGTTCCTTTTTTCATTTTGTATAAATCAATCAAATATATAACCATGAAAAATGTACTTTATCATTAAAACCAGGATAGCTTAGAATGAAAAATAGCACTATTAATAATTATGCCAGGAGTGGAAAAAACTAGGACACATGGTCAACTCATGGGTGGTCTGTTTTTCCCATTTATCATTCACATGTATTTTGACCTGTCCCTGTGCTAAAATCTGAAACACTCTCAAAACTCATACACAGGCATTCATATTAGCTAAGACCAAACTCTAGATACTCAGTAAGCCATTTAAGTAACTCATCTAATCCTAGAAATTGAGCTAGCTGGTACACACCTTTAATCCCAGCACTTGGGAGGCAAAGGCAGGTGGATCACTCTGAGTTCTAGGCCAGCCTATTCTACAGTGAGTTCCAGGACAGCCAGAGCTACATAGAGAAACCCTGACTCAAAAAACCAAGAGAGAGAGTAATGAGCTAAAATAACTCTTTCTAACTTGACAAATCCTCAGAGTATAAATCTTGTTTTATAGGTAATATATGTCTAACAATGTTGTTAGTACTCAAAGCTAAAGAAAGCACAAAACTGATGAGAAAGCCATGCTCAGTTATTTTAATCAATAGCTAAAATTAGACAAATTTGTAAAACACATTATTTGTAAATCTATGTGTTCCTTGGGAGGGACACTACCTTTAACCATAAATCAAAGAAATGTACCTTTTTTATTTTGGATAGATACAAAACAGATTTCTTACTTGCAAAACAAAAGTAGTTTTAATTACTTTAATACAAAACAGATTTCTTACTCGCAAAACAAAAGTAGTTTTAATTACTTTGACTAATGGTACTCATTTTAAAATTAAGAATCAAAAGGGTACAACAGCAAAGTAGTACCTTCACAGTATCTTAAGTTTGAGATTCAGAGAAATCTCATTGAATGACATTATAGCGTCACTAAAATTGCAGAAACTCAGACAAATGTCAGAAAATTTGACTCTTACTTGAAATTAGCTCATTTAGCTCAAATTTATATAAATATACATTGTCAAACACTCAAAAATTATACTACGCTGGGCAGTGGTGGCGCACACCTTTAATCCCAGCACTCAGGAGGCAGAGCCAGGCGATCTCTGTGAGTTTGAGGCCAGCCTGGTCTACAGAGCAAGATCCAGGAAAGGCGCAAAGCTACACAGAGAAACCCTGTCTCGAAAAACTAACAAAAAGAAAAAAAAGAAGAAAAAAAATTATACTACAAAGCTACTTTATAAATTAGTTGTAATGACACTTGATTTATAAAACTATACTCTGTATAAAGTTAAAAATTACTAAAGATTTATAGAAAAATTTGAGCATTTGTAAAACTGTGAAAGAAAAGATGAACATAAATTTACAAGTACATGTTACATGTGAAATAAAAGGCTTAAAACCTACCTAATATGCAGAATACATCAGCAAGAATAGAAGGCATATCCTCACGAAATTCCTAAATTAAAAAATAGATTTACAATTAATTCTAGAACAGTACACAGAAAGTGTTATTATTTCAGAATAATGGTCATCAATCAACTATAAGTCAACTAAACTCCAACATTATGTGATTTCAATGTCAGCATGGTCTACATGTCCCAGGCTAGCCATGGCTACATGGCAAAATATGGTCTCAAACACCACCAAAAAGAAAAAGAAAAAGAACCGCCTATTTAAATTTCAACCACAGAATAGCTAATAAAAAGGCAAGAACCTAAAGAAGCACCTCAGAAAAGCACTAAAACGTAGAAAAATACTTCACATGCACCTAAATAAAGACCATCAATAATTATACATTTTCATCTAAAACTTTAAATATTATAACCATATCTGATCCATGCAAAAATTATAGTACCAGAAGATCAAAAATTACATCAATTAAAAGCAATTATTCCACAATTCAAAATTCTCTTAAGATGAAATAATTATCAAATTTTTTTTTCTTTTTTTTTTTCAACTTTCTCTTTAGTTTGCTTTCTGAATATTTAACACTGTCACTCAAGAATCGCTGTTGTATCTGATTAAACTACAGCAATTTTTTTTCTTTATTCACTCTTCTTTATAGTTTTTGGAAAAAGACCCTCAATCCTGTTTCTGTATAAAAACACCAGCATTATTCCACATTTGCCTCTTGACTTGTTACTCCCATGGTCAATTTTAGAGCTATCTCCCATTAGTAAGGATCACAGTTCAGTTACTGGAGTTAGCAGTTTTCTGGCGCTATAGCAACCCTAAAATTCATCTATTTTCAGAGACTGTAAAAAATAAAATTCTAAAGACAAAAACCAGCAGCTGCTAGTCATGTAAGTCCATTTCTGTGACTAAGATACTGGACAAATGTCTAATACTATGGAAAAGCCATAACAAAGGTAACACAGTGTAGGAGCACACAGATATAATGAAGTAATCAAAATAAAGGAGACACTAACTAAGGACCAGGGATACAAAATGTTTATTTAGGCTATTTTCATAAATGGAAAAATAACTACAATCAAATTGCACAAACAGACTGAAACTACATCAACTCTCAATTTACAAAATGAAATGATCTTAGTGGTCTATCAGTTTTTCAAGGGCTATCAATACAAATACTCAGGTTAATTGAAGATCAGAAGTAGAAAGACACAGGAGTTTTTCCAACATAGAATATTAGTTGTCAAAGAAATATACCACTTCAATATGAACTAATATTACTTTTAACACCTGGAGACAGTTTCAGAATGAAAGAGAAATACATATTAAAATTCCTACTGCTCAAATGTACTGGGGTGGTGTCACAACAGCTAAACTTAAAACTTCCAATTAAACAACCCAAGAAAAACACAAAAATCATGTGAAGCAGATTTCACTCTCCAACAGAAAATATCTGACTATAGAAATATAAAACAAAGAAAATTCACAATGAGACCACAAATTCCCCAATATCACCTCAATACTTACTACAAGCTGGACAAATAATTTACACAAATCTAAAAACCAGCCTAACAACAGGATATCACACCACTTGAAATTATAAGTTTACAATAAACACCCTAACAATTAGCAGTTCACATTCCAGTTCAAATTATCAAATCACCAATGACATGATTCATATGCAATCTACACTGAATCTATATTGAAAGTATCTGCTCTGAATCTACCCTAACTTCTCTAATAAATGTAAGCAAAATTGAATTAGCCACTTAAAAGTTTTTAAAAAAAATTAGCTGTTATTTTCTAAAAATAAGTAGGAAGCAGATACAAACAAATGAATGTCAGAGCTATGCAACCATGATTTAAAATAATTTAACTCTTAATTTTAAGAAAATTTTAATCCTAATGACCAAAAACAACATTCTTTCAAAGTACTTAAACTAGTTTAGAGTCAAAACATGAATTAAGGACGCTTTTTGCTTTGACTTCATTACAGTACTTCTGTTTAGCTCACCCAGTTTGTACAACCTTTTCTTCTTACAACCAGACAGAAAGACTAAATGTCAGTTTCTTCATAGCAAGAATGGCTTGCCAGTAGTACCTTCAAACGATTATTTTGACAAAATACATGTTATACATTTCAAAGATCTTTGTATCAAAAGTGAAAAGATATGCAACAATTACTGTTTTAAATATATATACTTACGCTAATATCATTAAGAACACTAGATGCCTGTTCATGCTTTAAATTTCCTTTAATGACATGGTATGACAACTCATAGAGAGCTTGTTGAAAATCTGTTGAATATAAAAGACATAAGTGTAAAGACAGTTTAACAAGAAAGGCAAACTCTCCTGGAAAATCTATTTATTTCTCATAATTATTATAAACATCAGTAATAAAACATGTATTTATAATAGTTCTCTCTAGCAACTTATCTTTTTACTTCTACAGAAACAACACTAATGGGTTTAGGAAAAAGTTAACCATTCCTTCTCTACTGTAATATGACTAGTGGTTAAGCATTCTCTTCTATTCTTTCTATGACTGCAAATTTCACTTATTCCCACATCTACTACGTACATCATTTAGTATTTTGATTCCTCTTCAATACTTTTCTTTTCTGGTAGTCCTGGGGCTTAATGTGTCCTAAGCAAGTGCTCTACCAATAATCTACATCACCAGCCATTTTTAATTTTAGACAAGGTCTCTCTCCTGCCTCAACCTCCCAGGTACTGGATTTACAGACATGTACAAGCACACTTGACCCACTAACCCATTTTAAAGCATTTTCCCCATATTCTTAAGAAATATTTTAAATAAATATACTGTACCCAACAAGGCATAAACAAAATTAACCATTTCTCCACCAGCCACATCCAGAGATTGGTCTAAACTTGTTCAGAATATACACAATTCAATCTTGGGGCTACAATGAAACCTAAGGAGTAAACATGATAGGGAATTCCTTCCAAAACTCTACATTTCTTTCTCTTCAATTTCTATCAGAATTCAAACAAATAAATACTTATGTATATACATACAAAAGTGGCAATTTTATGAGAACTATTAACTACAAGTAACCCATGCTATTATCATGGTCCCATTTCCTCAACAAAAAGTTTTTTATGAAGTAGGGAGTTAGAAGTTGACAAAATACCTTAGGGTCATTATTTTCTTGATTTTCGTATACTAAATTTTTGATTTCCTTCCAATAATTAAATATTGAAAAACAAATATCTTTAAAAAATACTAGTCGGGGGCTACTGTCATAACTTAGTACAGTTCTTGCATACCATGCAAGAAGCCCTGTGTTCCATCTCTTACATGACATAAAACTGGGCATAGCCAAGTGCTTGTAGCCTGTAATCCAAGCACTTGGGAGATAAAGGCAGACAACAAGATCTGCAGTTCAGGGTCAACCTCGGCACACATATCAAGTTACAGGCCAACATGGGCTACATGACACACCTTCTCAAAAAAATAAAAACATAAATGTAAAATAAAGCCTAGAGCTGAAGTGGTAGAATGATTCCCTAACATTTCTGAGACCCTGAGTTCAATCCCCGGAATGAGAAAATAGAAAAGTACTCAAAGGAAACTTATTCCAAACACACACAGACACCAAGCATGGTAGTGCACAACCAGTCCACAGTTCCAGCACTCATTCAGAAAGCAGAGACAGGAGGATCAGGAATTTAAAGCCATCCTCATCTACATAGCAAGTTGCAGGCCAATCTGGCTACATGCGATCCTGTCCTACCCCATTTCACGCTTAAAGAAACTAAAAGAAAGCCTAGTTATAATCCCCTTTTAGGGGAAAAAAATCAATTTTTTTTTCAGGGCAAAAAAAAAGTGAAAAAAGAAATGCTCAAAAAAAAAAATCCCCTGGTATGACTACTAATCACAAAACAGGAAGAAAATAAAAATCAAAATGTGCTGTCTATCTCCTTTTAGCCAATAAGGACATTATTTAGCAATGAAATTTGTCCATTAATTCATCTTCTAAACATTATCAATTCATTATGAAGAACTTATTTTAAACATTCTGTCCTTATAAACATGTTGCCTTCATTGTGTTTAAAAGTAAATACACTATATAAATAAAGAAAAAAATTATTGTTATGGTAGGAATGAGATCAATTTTATATATTTATGTCAATAAAATTCCTTAGAAAATATACAATATTATTTATTTAAAATTATCCAGATGACTTTTTAAAGCAATCACTTAGAAGAACCAAACATCATTAACTTCAAATATATATATATATATATATATATATATATATATATATATATATATATACTGTTCATTGGAACTCTATGAATTCTAATCTTAATCACAGAAGACTAAAATAGAGAACAAGTGACCCAGGTCATTTTGCTGAACAAATGAAATAAAAAATGAGCCAAATTATAATCCACAAAGTAGCCAAGAGAGCCCCTAATTCACAACTTTTCTAAATAACTATTTTTAAATGATCATGAACTCCTATTATACTTAAAGAAATGGTAAATGCAAGCTTCTTTTGTTTCATGGTGTTTAATCACAGCAATAGAAACCCTAAGACAGAAATTGGTACCAGATCATGGGGTATTGCAGTGGTGGCATTTACAATCTGATCTGGAAAAGCCATTGTGTGCTCAGAGGTCAGGGAGCCAAAATGATAAGACTGTTGAGAGCAATGCACATGATAGAGGCTTGGTTTTTGATGTTTTAAAGAGAAGCAGAGATAACCAGGGTCATTTGTGTGATTTTTTGTTGTTGTTGTTTGTTTTGTTTTCCAGACAGGGTTTCTTCTGTGTAGCTTTGGAGCCTGTCCTGGAACTCACTCTGTAGACCAGGCTGGCCTTGAACTCACAGAGACCCTCCTGCCTCTGCCTCCCAAGTGCTGGGATTAAAAGCATGCACCACCACCACCACCACCACCACCACTGGCTTGTATGATATTTTGTAGGTCAACTGGAGTAGAAGAGAGAGCTGTGATTAGCAAGAGACCAGAACTACTAAAGTAAAACCTCTGATTTACTAGGGAAATTGATGCTTGTTAGGTGGAGCAGAGAAATAAGTGGTGATTAAGAAGAGGCCAGCATCAGTGAGGTAAAATCTTCTGGAAAAGAGGCAGGTGGATCTCTGTGAGTTCGAGGCCAGCCTGGGCTACAGAGTGAGTTCCAGGAAAGGCACCAAAGCTACACAGAGGGACCCTGTCTCGAAAAAACCAAAAAAAAAAAAAAAAAAATCTCCTGGAAAGTGCTTCCTCAGAGTCAGCACATAAAAGCTGTAGTCCAGAGGGGACCAAGATTGTACCCCCATGCTGGCAGAGAACTTGGTAATATCTAAGAGTTTCCCAGGTGGTACTGATTTTGTAGGCATTAGAGCAGTAGTTCTCAACTTTCCTAATGCTGTGACCCTTTAATACAGTTCCTCATGATGTGGTAACTCCAACCATAAAATTATTTTGTTGCTACTTCATAACAGTAACTTTGCTACTGTTATGGATCATAATGTAAATATTTGATATGCAGGACATGTGATATGCAACCATTGTGAAAGGGTTGTTCAAGTCACAAAGGAATAGACACACAGGCTGAGAACCACTGCATTACAGAGTTGTGACGAGCAGCACTCTGAGAGACCAGAAGAAGCCATTAGTGAAAGTCCGACCTCAGTTGCAGTGAAAATCCCAGAACTAAAGAGGTCATGGAAAGTAGCTGAAGCTTGGCACCACGGGAGACCAAGACAGGCCATGGGTAAATATACAAATGAAGTAGAAGCCCCAGGAATGAAGGGGTCAAGGAGAGAAGAACACTTGGCACCATGTGGCAGGATCAGAGTCCCTGAAGAAAACCCAAGAAATAATAGTGGTGAAGGTGCAGCCCAGTTACAGCAGGAGACCCCAGCATTTTGGAGATGCCACTACTATAGGATGAATGTCAAGGACAGTGCAGTGGAGCGGAGCTGGCCTGAACCTAGGAGACTAGCCGCATGTGCTATACGGATGGCAGAGCCAGAAGTGCTGCAGCCAAGGTCCTTTGGTGCCTAGATGATCATGAGTAGCTCCCAGACAACAAGCACTGAACTTTGTATACTGCTGAACTTTGGTTTTGCTTTGCTTTGATTGTGCCCTGGTTATTCTCTCTTGGAATAAGAAAATATGTAACTTAGTTTTTATTTTACAGGAACACATAAGTTGAAAGACTTCATTTTTATTTTTATTTTTTTTTATTCTTCTTTCATTATTACATCCGGACCATAGTTTCCTCTCCCAGTCCCTTCCCCTACTCCACCCCATTCACTCCTCTTTTCCCTTCAGAAAAGGGCAGGCCTCCCAGGGAAATCAACCAAATATGGCATATTAAGTTGCAATAAGACTAGGTCCCTCTCCTCATATCAAGGCCGAACAAGACAACCCAGTAGGAGAAAAGATGTCCCAAAAGCAGGCAAAAGTATCACAGACGGCCCCTGTTCTCACTTTTAGGAGTCCCACAAGAACACCAAGCTACACAACTGTAACATTTGCAGAGGGCCTGGGTCAGTCCCACGCAGGCCCCCTGGTTGTCGGTCCGGTCTCCGTGAGCCCCTATGAGTTCAGGTTAGTTGATTCTGTGGGTTTCCTTGTGGTGTCCTTGACCCCTCTGGCTCTTAAAATCCTTCTTCCCCCTCTTCCACAGGATTCCCCAAGCTCCGCCTAATGTTTGGCTGTGGGAAGAGACTCAATTTTTAAAGTGACTTTGGATTTTTAAAAGGAGTGGATATTTGGGAAGCTATGGATATTTTAAAGGCTTTGATATTTTAGGGAGGACTGAACTCTGAAACAGAGACTGGCTGTTTTAAAGACACTAAACTTTTAAAGTGCTGAATTTTAAAGAGTGAGATTTTAAAGTTGGAATATTTTATATTGTGATATTTAACATTAATATGAGGTCTTGGGGATGAACAAAAAGTAAAGGTTATAGTCTAACAGTGTTGTGTTTGTGTATCAAATTGACAAGGGGTCAATTGTGCTAGCGAGTTTTATGCTAACTTGTCACACAAGGTCACTTGAGAAGAGCAAACCTCAACTAAGAAAATGGCCACCGGAGACTGGCCCTTGAGTAAGCCATGGTACATTTTCTTCATTGACTATTGATGACTGATGTGGAAAGGCCCAGCTCACTGTGGGCTGGTGATCAAGCAAGACAAGTAAACCATGAGGAGCAAGCCAGTAAGCAGCACTCCTCCATGACCTCTATACCAGTTTCGGCCTCCAGGTTCCTGTCTTTAGTTCCTGCCCTGACTTCCCTCAATGACTGACTACAAGCTGTAAGAAAAATAAACCCTTTCCTCCACGAGTTACTTTTAGTCATGGAGTTTTGTTACAGCAGTAGAAACCCTAACTAAGACAATGGTGCTTTAAAACTACAGAGCTAACCAGAGTTGGAAAACTTGACACTTACATTCACAACTGCAGAGAAACACACAACCTTTATATATGAAAAAAAATCAGTGAACACTTTACATTAGTGCTAACACTTTAGAAAGAGCAGTTTTAAGCATAGAAACAAAACAGAGGGATACTTGCATATAAGTGTTTGATGTCAAGTTCTTTCAGAAGAGCAGTATGAGCTCTTAACTGCCAAACCATCTACCTAGCCAACAATGTTTTATTGCTACCAAGTAGAAATACCTTTTAAAGGGAACAAACAGTATGTACAACAAAAATTGTTTGCCTGAAATGAAATTAATTCCAAAGCATAATAAGGGATATGTACAAGACACTACCCATAGTAAATCCAAAATAAAACAAAGGAGATCGGGGGCTGGAGAGATAGCTCAGTGGTAAAAAGAACTGGTTGTGCTACCAGAGGCTCTGGGTTCAATTCCCAACACCCACATGGCAGTTCACAACTGGCTGTAACCCCAGTCCCAAAGATCGGACTCCCTCTTATGGCCTCTGCAGCACTGAACTCACACAGCGCAGACATACATGCAGACAAACACTCATACACATAAAATAAAAATAAATTAAATGAAAAAAAAAAACAAAGGAGATCTTAAAGAAAGGGTATTAAGTCAATTTCTTCCATGCACAACCAAACAGGGCCTTAGACCAAAGATTAGCTACTGGCAGAGATCAACCTGTGGGTCTATGTGTTGAAGAAGCAAGCAGAGAAATGGAAGGAGAATACTGGTTATCCAGTCTAAGGCCACAATCCTAACTATTTTTGGATCTATGTGTAAACTAAAACAATGTAAATGAACTATAATTATATACTTGTTAAGGATCCATGTTCTTTCAAATCCAAAAGAGCAGTAACACATTAACTTCATAGGTTTAAATTTTTTCTTATCCACATAAAAAAATCAAAATTAAGTAAGAAGTTTAAAATAATAAGCTGGAGAAGAAAAAAACTGAAAAACCTAGTGGTTTGGGAGTGTTTTCTTTTTCAGGGGCTCTCATAATGTATCCCAGGGTGGCTTCAAAACTCTCAATCCTCCTGCCTCTTCCTCTGCCTCTGCCTCCCCAGTGCCAGAATTTTTTATAAAGACACTTTTGTACTTTCCTAAATTTCCAGCAGTCAACTTAACTGAGGCAAACAAAAACATATAAACCTTGAAAGTCATTGTGAGTAATCACATCATACAATTTTTTTTGCAGTACTAGAAACAGAAAATAGGACTTCCCATCTGCCTGACCAGTGCTCTATTTGTGAGCTACACATTTACAGCCCAATTATACAATTTTATATTTAAAAAAAAGGTAAAAATCTAATTGTCAGTGTCATGCTAGAGACATGGGTTTTGGGTTTTTATTTGGTTGGTTATTTAAAGACAGGGTTCCACTATACAGCTCTGATTGGCCTAGAACTCACTTCATAGCCCAGGCTGGCTTTGAAATCACAATACTCATCTCAGTATTAAAAGTTCTGGGATTACAGGAATGTGTCGCCAAACCTAGCTGAGATGTCTTAAAACAGAGCTTACTAAATAACAGAAACCAAAACTTGCTGTTTCAGTTGTTAAAAATACTTTCCTCTAAAGCCTTCAAATGTTCCCTCTAATAAAGTATATTCTCTCAAGTTAATGTAATATTCAATTTTTGATAAAACCAAAGTAAATTTTTCTATATGAAAAACACTGTTCTTAATCATCTAGTCACAATGCCATAATGTAACTATAATAAATTTTATAATTTTATAATTTATATATTTTGTTAGAATAGAGTTATAAAAATTGATTTCATACTGAAAAAACATTACAAGATTATCTTCAATAAAAGCTACAAATGAAAACACTATAAATCAGACACAATTGCTTTTATTCTGGCTTGTCTTCTGCCAAATCCATGTGCTTAATTTTAAATTAATGAATGTTAAACAGCAAAATCCCATAAAAGTACAATCTATAGCCTGCTTAATTATGTAACGTTTTACTTAATAAAGCCTGTTTGTGATCTACAGCAAACAGCTCCTTTGCTTATGTTTTCATGACAACTGCCTTTAACAAGCTCCCCAGACACCAGCTGAACACAACCAGCTTTAGTAAAAGCACTGAACGGATTGTGTGGAAATTTTCTAGTGCAAATAAGATCAAAAGAGTTTTTCTTCCCAGGATAGCTTTCTTTCACATTTATGATTGGTACAGCTAACTACAGAAATCTAAACAAATGTACAAAATCTCAATTATGTAAGTCAGGCAGATGAAACAATGTGTGTATTCAAGATGTATAATCTTACTGTAACTACAGTTATAGTACTGACTATAAGGTCTTCTATTACATGCACTCTTAAACCTTTGATTTTCACACACAACATCAACTGGAGATTTATAATTTTATCAAGCCAAAAATGATAGCTATGATACTTTTGAAAATCATACCTCTGTAAGTCGAACTGTCATGGCTTTTATTTTCACTGAGAATCCGGCATAAATGCAAACTAGAATAAAAACAAACAAAATCTGTCAATTTCCAATCCTAAAAACACTTGATTCCTAAGGAGCAAGTTTATCTCCTAAAAAGTATATGGAAATTTCCCAGACACATTTAAATACCTATGATCACGACAAAATAGTCAACCCCAATCTTCTCTAACCCATCAGAACTAGAGAATGATCATCCATTATTCTGAAAAACTGGCAAATAATTTTTTACATCAATTTTTTTCTGCCTCTCGTAAGTAAACATGGGGTAACCCAATATTAGATAAGAAATGTCTCTACTGGGCATAGTAGTGCATGATTGTAATTCTAGGATTCAGGAAGTAAAGACAGAAGAATCAGCCTCTGCTAACATAGCAAATTTGAGACCCTATCTCAAATGAAATGTCTCCATTTTCAACTATTTCAGCCAATAAAGAGGGAAAGGTAGATAAGGAATCTAGATTTCTCACTTTCTCTCTCTCTCTGTCTCTCATAAAGGCTAGAACATAAAAGGGTCACTATGGGAGAGGGTAGCAGAAAGACAGAAGAGAGAATGATTGGAGTTGAATGTGATTACAGTAAATTGTATACATAAACGAAAATATCATGAGACCCATTATTTTGTACATTAAAATATGCCAATAAAATGATAGAATTAGAACATCTTCATTTTAAGTCATCTAACAAAAAAATTCACCATCTGTCAATGGCTGTTCACATCATAAAAACAGAGTACAAACATTATGTCCCAGCTACTGATGAAAAAATACACCACCCCAGAGGAAACAGAATGTCAAAGAAATAGTGCATTCTCATCTTCACTGTCACACTACAGATAACATGCTATCTGCTACAAAGTAAGACAATACAATACAAAAAATTTAAAGGTAATTGTAGATGAAACAAGATTGGCAAAAAGGTGGTGACTACTGAACTACATCAAACTAGAAAACGTGCAAACTACAATAAAAACAATCAAAACAGCAAAAAGGGCAACAGCGAGGATGAGAAGTAATATATTGTGAATAGGAGTATCTCTTATCTATAATGCTTAGAGCCAAGACTATTCCAGAACATAGGTTTTTTCATATCTCAGTTCAGAATATTTTCATGTAGTTATGATGTCTAAGGACAGATTAAGGCATAACACAAAATTCATTGTTTCGTATATATCTTACATATATCCTGAAGGTAATTCTTTAATAATTCATTTGTATTTTATGGACATTGGTGTTTTGCCTGCATGTATGTCTGTGTGAAGGTGTCAAATCGCCTGGAACTGGAGTTACAGACAGCTATGAGCTGTGGGTGTTGGGAATTGAACCCAGGTCCTCTGGAAAAGCAGCCAGTGCTCTCTCCAGTCCCCCTTACAGTAAATTTTTAAAGATTCATTTTTATTTGTGTATGTTTGTATTAGTGTACAGCATGTTCAGGTGCCTGTGGAAGACAGAAGGTGTCAGAGATCCCCTGGAGCTAGAGTTACAGGCAGTTGTGATCTGCCCAACAGGTGCCAGGACCTGAACTCAGAACCTCTGCAAGAGCAGTTAAGTGCTATTAACTGCTAAGTCATTTCTACAAACCCCTAACAATAACCTTACATAATATTTTTCAATTTTGTACATTCAACAAAGTTTACTGTACAGCACACAAGATACTTGTCATTTTACTCCTCTGTACGCAGACTTGCAGGCAAGAACCTGGACATGCACAGAAAAGGTGTTATTGTAGCTGATGGGAGGAACGGAGACTTTTTTTTCTTGGAGACACTAAACAAACTGTGTTCTTGCAACCTGGAAGTTTCTACCTGTGGTATCTCAGTGCTCAAGAAGTTCTGACTTTGGGACATCTCCAACCTGAGCTAAGGGATGTCCAACTCTTCTTCCCTCCCTCCTGTTCAGAAGAATCATCACTCTTATGCTTATAAGCACATTTGTCCTTATAGTTGATTGATTTTGCTCTTCCCAGCAGCTCTTTCTCCCCCATACATACACTCTGGGTGATCTCACCCACTTCTAAGGCAGTAATTCTTATGTGTATCTATTTCCAATTTTATCTCCACACCAAATCATATTTATAACTGCTACTGGATTTTCTAAGAGCTTGGTAGACATGCTAGACAAAAAAGCACTCGACCCTAAAATCTTGGACATCATCTTTCAGCATAGCTGCAACCCAGAGACTATCTAAATAATTATTACTGTTTAAGAATAAAATCTCTATTTCATTCATTATTAATTTATGTAATTCCAGAACACAGAATTAGAGTACAGTCCAGTGGGAAGCCACTTCTTAGCATACATCAGGCCCTGGGTTCAACCTCCACCACCTACAAAAAATATTCCTGAGCTCTGAAATATTTGGTTTCTTTGAGATATGCATTCCACTGGCTCTGCCTCTGGAGTGCTAGCCTAACTTTTAGTTTGGGGGACAGAGGATCTTAGCATTCAGTCCAGGCTGGCCTGGCACACTTGATCCCCCTGCCTCAGTGTCACAAGCACTGAGATTCCAAGTATGCAATATCACATCCCATGCTGCCCCTTTTTAAATGTCTTTTAGATACTCTGATAAAATGATAAGTTTGCATAAAGAGTTCCTGCTCAACATTAAATTATTAACAGTTGTGTGCATAGAAACTACTTGTACATCTACTTTTTTCTCAGACAGGGTCTTCTTATTAGGGTTGAATAGTAGTCACTATGTAGCTTAGACTAGCCTCTAATTCATTGTAATTCTCTCACATCAACCACCCAAAGTGCTGGAATTATAGACAGTCACCAACATTCAACAGCCAGCACAGTTGTTTTTAACTGTAAGCTTAACTATTTTGTTTTTACAGAACACCATTTTTTTTCCACTTGAAAACAACTAACAAGTTATGACTACTGAAACCAAGATATTTGGCAGGCCATTTTCTCAAAAATGAACTGAGTTTGTCCCTTTGAGGAAAACAACAGAGTATTAATTCAGTGAAAAATATTTCCAAGTGGCCAATATATGAGGTTATAAAATGGCACATGGATAAAAGATCCACTCCAAATGAAAGAGAAATAAAATGGATTTTATTTACAATGTATCAAAATGTCACTGCTTTGTATTTGTTCGGGGGGTATATGTTTTAGGGGTTTCTGGTTTAGTTTCTTTTCTTTAACTTTTGTGTTGCGGGGTATTGGGAAGGCACTCTCACTACACTGCTCTAGCTGGCACACAGCTGACTATACAGACCAGGCTGACCTGGAACTTCCAACAGTCCTCCTGCCTCTGCTTCCTGAGCACTGGCTTCACAGGCATGCACCACCACCACCACACCTGCTACTAATGTAGTTTAAACTACCACTTGGGGTATAGGGAGAAAGGATCACCTAAGCCCTTGAAATCTAAACAAGCCTGAGAAAAAAATTAAAAGCAGGGCCAGTGAGGTGATGACTAAGCACAGATGCTGAGTTCAATCCCTGGAAGGAGAAAACCAACCCTCCCACACACATACACAGTGAGAGAGAGAGAATTTTGACACCCAATGAGAGAGAAAGAGAATTTTGACAGGATATAAAACAATATGCATGATTACCAAAAAAGTCCAATACAATTGTGCTGCCCTTGCCAACTATTTAGCTGTATGAGGCTAGATTTTCTTCATAACCTCAATCACAACAATCTATTACAATCCCTAACTCACAATAAAAATCAATGCCAGGTTAAAGAAAAAAGACTGAAAAATGAAGGGCTGGCAAGACAGCTTAGCAGACACAGGCTCTTGCCACCAAGCCTGAGAATTTGAATTTAATTCAAGGAACCTACACAAAAGTGGAAGGAGAGAAATGACTCCACAAAGCTGTTCTCTGATTCTCTGACATGCAAGCAATAGCGTGTTCTCTCTCTCTCTCTCTCTCTCTCTCTCTCTCTCTCTCTCTCTCTCTCTCTCTCTCTCTCTCTCTCTCTCCTGCCATACACATTCACATACATGAAATAATAATAATTTTTAATTTTAAATCAAAATGAAAAGAACCTAGGTGTCAGCCGGGCTGTGGTGGTGCACACCTTTAATCCCAACACCCGAAAGGCAGAGGCAGGCAGATCTCTGTGAGTTTAAGGCCAGCCTGGTCTACAAAGCGAGTTTCAGGACAGACAGGGCTACACAGAGAAACTCTGGAGAACCTGAGTGTCGTTAATACCAGCACTCCTGAGGTGGAGGCAGGATGATTGCCTTGAATTTGAGGCCAGACTGGCCTACACAGGTGAGTTCCCAGGAAGATTACAGATCAAGACCCCATTTCAAAAGTAAAATTATTTTCCTAAAGTAATATAGGACACCTTAACTAACCTTGGAGTCAAAAAGGAGCATTCCAACACTCAGAGGACTGAGGCAGGAAGATTGTCTTGAGTTCCAGGAAAGTCTGGACTAACATCAAACCCTGCCTCAAAAAAAAAAAAAAAAAAAAACAAGGAAGTGGCAAAGGGAGATATTTAGTAAGCATAAAGTATACTAATATAGCAGACAGTGGATAAATTTGATGATATTAAAATGAATCGTTTATATTCATCACAAGTCACTGTTAATCCCAAGTGTAGTGGCAGATGCTAATCATTAAGTTCAGACCACCCTGGGCTATACAGCCAGACCTTATCTCAGAAACAACAAAAGATCACTATCAAGCTAGGCGGTGGTGGAGCACGCCTTTAATCCCAGCACTCAGAGCCAGCCTGGGCTACAGAGTGAGTTCTAGGAAAGGCTCCAGAGCTACACAAATCCTGTCTCAAAATACCAAAAAAAATCACTATTAGCCAGGCATGATGGCATATTCCTAGCACATATTAGCACATGGGAGGGTGAGGGAGGAAAATTTGTCATGAGTTAGAAGCCAACCTAGGCTACACAGAGTTCCAGGACATCCAGAGCTACACAACCAAGACCAAACCTCAAAAAATCAAATGGTTAAGGTTACTGTTTTAAGATTGAATATGTTCTTAGTACATATAACCCACAAACAACATGAAGCACCTCAAGAGAGCAAAGAAAAATTAAATTGAAAACACAAACAAAAGACATAAAGATCTTCAAAAGGATAAATCTAAAATGATGCTCAATGAAAATATAAGCCACAATGATGTATACTAATGCATACAAATCACACTGGCTTTTTCTAAGTTTTTTTTTTTTTTTTTTTTTTTGGATGCTCTTATTTTTGAAACAAGGTTCCATGTTGTCCAGGCTAACCTTGAATTCCTGATCCTCCTGTCTCAGATTGACCTATCTTCAAATCATTACTATATGACATTAACTTTAAAAGTCCGGTATGGTGACACATGCCTATAACCCCAGAATTTATGAGGTGAAATATGGAGGACCAAAACATAAATGTCAAAATAATGATTACCACAGAGGAGGTAAAAGAGAGATCAGAAAAAGAGGTTATGTTACTCTGATGGCAATGTAAAATAGGTGGTATATGCATTTTGGTTTTTGTTTTGTTAATATGCTTTTTGGTTTGGTTTGGTTTGGTTTTGAGACAGGGTCTTCAGTAACCTTAGCTGGCCTGGAACTCACTAAATAGATCAGGTGGGCTTTGAACTCAAAGTCTCTGAGTGCTAGGATTTTAAATACATGTCCATCAAGTCTAGCTGTTAAATTGTTTTTTTGACAGTAGGTCAGCTTTGTAGCTGAGGCTGGCCTCAAATTCAAGCCTCTCCTGTTTTAGTCTCTGAATGTTGGTTTACAGGCAGTTACCCCTATATCTGACTTGCATTTGAATTGTATAATTTTCTAAGCTCTGCACATTAGTATTTAGGAACTTCTCTATATTTTTTGTTCAATTTCACGATTTAGAAAAAAATCTTGCTGGGGCGATGGTGGCCCACACCTTTAATCCCAGCACTGAGGCAGAGCCAGGCTGATCTCTGTGAGTTCAAGGCCATCCTGGTCTACAGAGTGAGTTCTAGGACAGGCTCCAAAGCTACACAAAGAAACCCTGTCTCAAAAAAACAAAAAAAAATCTTACAGGTCAACATTCTTTGAGATATGATCTCAATATGTAGCCTTGACAGGCCTGGAATTCACTTTGTAGACCAGTCTGTCTTTGAACTCACAAAGGTCTGCCTGTCCCTGCCTTCTGAGTACTGTGATTAAAGGCATGCACCACCATGCCCAGCCATGCCAACCTTTTAAAGTAGAGGAAGAGAACCAATGAATTCCTATTACAAGAGTTTCTTTCCTTCTTTTATGAGAATTTCAGGAGTACTATATTTACATCATTTCTACCCTACCCTTTCTCACCTCCAACTCCTGCGCCCCCTCCACTCCCTCTCAAATTTATAAGCATGCCCCTGGCATGTGCTAAGCCCAGAGTTCAATTCTCAGCACTGGAGGAATAAGCTTATGATTCTCTTTATATATCCTATCTTATGCTAATATGATGCCACAATACCATCACCTACAGAAATTATCTATGCTGAAATTATATAAATTATCTATTAGCACACTCTGACACCTTGCCACTCTGTATCATATATTTTGATACTCCATTTGTTGGTTAGAAAAAGGCAACAAAATAAACATCTGCTGGTCCACAATTCACTTACAATTTTTTTCTTTGCTGTTGTGCTACTGGGGATTGAACCTACAGCCTTGCATGAACTAGGCAAGCACTCCATCAATAGGATGTATCCTTACCCCTCTTCTGTTTTTCTTTTGGCAGTCAGTCTGGCCAAGTTTATCAAGCTAGCCTTGAAGTCACTCTGTAGCAAACCACAAATTATGATTTTCCTGCCTCAAGTAACACCAATCCCAGCTACAAAATTTTCAAAATTAAGAATAAAAGGCCTATGAAAAGAAATTACTAATTAAATCTGCATAAAATTTAAAAATCTCATTATAAATTTTTAACCACCCACCACCTATTAAAAATTTATTCAACTAGTAAAGAATATCAGATAAGGCTAGCAAGATGATGGCTCAGTGGACTAAGACCTTGTCTCAAAAAAAAAAAAAAAAAAAAAACTTGCCAGTAGAGAGAATTTTCACATATTCTCAGTACTAAGGAAAAAAAATCTGAGGCAGCGCTTCTCACCCTGTGGGTCTTGACCCTCACAGGGGTCACATATCAGATATTTACATTGTGATTTATAACAATAGCAGAATTATACTTATGAAGCAGTAACAAAGTAATTTTATGGTTGGGTGTGGGAGCCCGCAGAGGTTTCCTAGTGAGAACTTACTCAGGAACAGAAAATCTGAGCTTGCTTTACCCAGCAGGGTTGCATAACGACATGATTTGTTCATGGGCGTGTTTACCAGGTGTTTGGAAGGGTCTACACTTGGCTATACCGTGTGGTTTGACTTAGCAAGGGGGAGGTCTTTTACTCCACCCCTTGGCATTGTTATAAAAAGCCCTTTTGATGCAGGGTGGTGGTGGCCCCTGCCTTTAATCCCAGCCCACAGGAGGCAGAGCCAGGCGGATCTCTGTGAGTTCGAGGCCAGCCTGGTCTACAGAGTGAGATAGATCCAGGACAGGCACCAAAACTACACAGAGAAACCATGTCTTGGAAAACAAAACAAAAAAAAGCCCTTTTGAATAAACTTCAAGGCTGGTGGGTATTGACCCAGGCCCTCCTGAAGCTATCCTGTTTCTGTCTTTCTGCTTGTCATCTAGGTCTCTCTGTCTATCTGTTATTTCCTAATTCCTCTCTCCTCCACCTAAGAACCCTTCAAAATGTGGGAGTGGGCTCCCACAGTTGGGTGTTTCCACGACATGAGGAACTGTATTAGAGGGTCGAAGCATTAGGAAGGCTGAGAACCACCTCAGATTCTGAGATGGTGGATATGCCAATGACCCTGTATTTGTATTATTTTTGTACATGTATTATTTCTGGAGAATTTTTGGGTTTTGATTTTTGAAACAAAGTCCACATATCCCAAGCTAACCTTAAACTCATTATGTAGCTGAAGCTGGCATTGAACTCCTGATCCTCCTGCCTCCACCTTCCAAATGTTGAGGGTACTCAGCTTTGTATACATGTACAGAAAAGTCACTGTGGGCTGAGGATGTGGCTCAGCTGACCCAGTGATCACCTAGCATGCATAAGCCTTGGATCTGATTCCCAGCAGCACACAAACCTGGTATGCTGGTGACAAACACCTGTAATTCCAGAGCTTGGGAGATGGTAGCAGAAAGATCAGAAACTCCAGGTCAACCTGAGTTATAACAATAAGCTTGAGGCCAGCCTTCGAAGCCTGACGTGTTGAAGGAAAGGTAGGAGGGAGGGAGATAACGAAGCAATGGAGCCAGCTGTAGCACTTCACGCACTTGAAATCCCTAGCCCTTGAAAGACTGAGGCAGGGTTGACAAGTTCAAGGCCAGCATAGAATACAGAGTAAAGTCCTGTCTAAAAAGGGGAGGATGTAGAAATTTTATTTCTCCTTCTTATGACAAATGCATTCGTTCCCTCCCATTTTCGACAGCTTCATCTTCTGCTACTTTCAGCAATGTTTTTTCAATATGCCTTCCAATGATTGAGGAAGGATTGTGTCAGTATTCCACACTCCTACCTAAGGTACAGTCATCATTACATAACTAAGAAATAACTGAAATGTCATTCTATATTATCAGTCCCTAGGCCGCAAGCACATTTATTAGCCTGCAGATAGTATTGTCATCGTAAGCTATTAATTAGCACCTCAAAGATTTGTTCAAATTGTGTACAAAATCATTAATGGGTTATCATATTCAGGTGATTCACTTGCATAACAGATATATGTGTTGCCTTACTATAAAATGGGAATTCTTTATACACTAGAAAGCCAAAAACAACCAGTAGAAATTTTCCCATGATAAGAACTGCAGATTTAGCCAATAGTGACCCTGAATACCAGTAATCCCAGAACTTAAAACCTGAGAAAGGAGATGGAAAGTTCAAGGCTGACCTAGGATATAGGAGTACCCAGTCTCAAAAAAATATTTTCAGGTATAGATTTAACTATGTTCTTCCTAAGCAATCCACTAATAGTAAACAAGCAAGTATACTTAGAAGTAATTGGTTCTGAATGTTGCATCTGTCTTAGCTGTCGAACACTTCTAGTAAACTATCCTACATTACAGAAGGATGACAAAATGACCTCGAATAGTTGCCCATTCTAATATGACCTTAAACTTATTCAAATGTTCTCTCAGTTCAAAAATCACTATCATTTCACTCTCTTAATGTTTGAGTTTACCGGTGTTTCCACTTTTCAAACAGTTTTGTGCCGTTATGGAAATGCTGCCTCAATTCCCTGAGAACAAGGACAGAAATTTACATTCTGTCAAAGATCTGTGAAAATCTGAATGAAATGAGTTATGTTCTTCTAAGGATTTCAGAAGTATATTGTGAATGCTTCTTAACATGAATATTTAGCTGTTCATCTTACTTACTCCCCATTTTTTCAGCAAGAAGGAAACACAAACAAGCCTGAATTACTTATGCTCACAGCTTGCAAGCTTGCTTCACATATAAAAGACTGATGGTCACCTATGCTTCACTTAGTGGTTTCTTGTGTTTTTTTGTTGTTGTTGTTTTGTTTTTTTTTGTTTGTTTGTTTGTTTGTTAAAGCAAAGTGCTTCCTCTATTATCAATGCTATAACAAAAATATTATCCTCAAAAACGAATACTAGGACAAAACCATCTTACCTTGTGGAAACATGCACTTATCAAGAAAGCAAGAAATGTTATAAAAGACAAATTAACAAAAGCTCTACACTTGTAAGTAGGAAAAATCAGTTACATTAATGGCACTCACTCCATTTCAGCATTATAAAATAACTTAGCAAACAAAAAGTAGTAACTTAATAAATTCCTAATGTTGCATCAACATTTTCTCAATGAATTTCTATTACTAGAAAAACAGATCAAGATTTACATTTAGTTCATGAATATAATTTAAAATATGAAATCAAATTAGAAAAGGTTTCAGGGCCAGAGATGTAGCTCAGTTGTTAGAGTGCTTGCCAATATATGAGGCCCTGGGTTTGATCACTAGGTGTGCTATCATGGGTCCATAGCTACCCTTGTACTTGAGAAGTGAAGGTATAAAATCAGAAATTCAAGGTCATCCTCAGCTACACAGACAGTTCAAGGCCAGCCTGGAATACATGACACCCTGTCTCAAAAAAAAAAAAAGTTTCAGGGGTTGGGGACAAAGCACTTAGGACACCCAAGAAGGAGAATTACCAGGAGTTCTAGGCCAGCATGAACTAACGCAAGTTCCAGGCAAACCCAAGCTCCTTAAGAATTATTGAATAAAACAATTACCTTTAGGAGTCCTCTACTGTTCTGATACCTCTTGGGGAAAAAAACATGTTACAAGTTTTATCATTTTTTTAAAGACTTAAGATTTCTTTTTGGTGTATGCATGTGTGTTTAAATGTGTGCACCATGAGCACTGCATGCAGGAGCCTGCAAAATTAGAAGAGGATGACATATCCCCTGGAACTGCAGTTGTAGGCAGTTGTGGGCCCCCATCCTAGAGCTGGAATCCCCAGTGCTTAGAACAGTAAGTGTTCCTAACTGCTGAGATAGCACTTCAGCTCCCAAAGATTTCTTTTTTATTACTTTAATTATGTGTATTGTGTGTCTCTGAGTGTGCATGTCATGTATAGCATCCAAGGATGCTAGAGGTAATGAATTCCTTTGCAGTTGGAGTTACTACTTGTAACTGGTCACCCAACATGGACAATGGGAATAAACTCTAATCTTGTGGAAGAGCAGTCCATGTTCTCACACTGAGCCATCTCTCTAGCCCTAGAAGTTCTATAATTATCATTTAAAAATATATTTGGTGGGCCAGATAGGTGTCTTAGTGGATAAAGGGACTTGCTGCCAAGCCTGATGACCTGAATTCAATCCCCTGGTCCCACATGGTGGAAGGAAAAAACCAACTACCACAAATTGTCTTCTGACCTCCATCCTAGCATGCACAATTGGGCACACACACACACAATTTTAAAATGTTAAAAGTAAGTGACAACTTTAAATGTGTGTGTGTGTGTGTGTGTGTGTGTGTGTATGATATATATATATATGTATATATATATACACACACATACATACATATACACATATAATCTCTAGAAACTAATAGTGTATAGGAGGTATGTGAGGGATAGACTGTTTTGATGGACAAAAATTATCATTTTTTTCTGCTTTATTACCCAACAAAACTTATATAAGTTCTTCTATCTAACCGACAGTTGGTTTTCATGGAGCACAGTTATATATTTGTCCTCCTTAAAACCTTTGGCAGTCATGAATTTGAAAGAGTGAAAAAGAGTTATATGGAAGGGTTTGAAAGGAAGCAAGGGAAGGGGAAATGATGTAATCCCATTATAATCTCAAAAACTAAAAAACAATTTTTTTCAAAGCTCTGGTAGTCCCTATGGTGGTGGACACAGTAAAAGAAGGTTTTGAAGACCCCAGAAAAGGGTTACAGTTGTCAGCTGGAGAGTTGTCAGGGAAACTGCAGGCTACTTTGAGACAGGAAGTCTAAAAGTCTCAGACAGAAGCAATGATATCTATAGCCACAAATTACTAGCGAAGCTTGAATAGGAAACCCTTCTTGTTTAGGACTGCCACAAGCACATTGTGCAAGAAAATGCAGCTATTGATTAATGCAGTAGAGTATCAATTAGATATAAATTCATAAGGTCTCTGCCTTAGCATTGTCTTTTTATTATATCAGGTCTACTGTTCTGAAGATTGTGGTTGTGGTATCAGGAATAAAAAAAATTAAGGAACGTTTCACTAAAAAAATAAAATGCCCCACAGTTTGGACTGGGTTTTGTTGTTGTTCTTGGTTTGGTTTGGTTTTTGTTTTTCTTTTTTTTTTTCAGTGCTGAGGATCAAACCCAGGGACTCTGAGTATGCTGTGCAATTGCTTTACCTTTGAACTTATTTCCAGTCTCATGCTGCTTTTAGCACTACGGACACTGTAACTCTCACCATAACTATATACTGGTAACATGCTACAGATAAGAAAAACTTGACAACCTCATGAAACACAACTTTAAAAACACATTTTAAAAAGCTGGGCAGTAGGGGTGTCTGCATAGTCCCAACACTTGGGAGGAAGAGGCAGGCAGATTTCTGAGGTCAAGGCCAGGCTGGTCTACATACTTACGGACAGCTGTTCCAGGACAGCCAGGGTTACACAGAGAGATCCTGTCTCAAAAAAAAAAAATACTTTAAAAACATAATTTTATAAACCTATAAATGTATTCATTCTACCCTCACTTTTAACATTTCCAGTTGCTGTTTTATATTTAAGACACTGTTTCCAAACAAAGAATTTTTTGCATGTATTTTCAATACCATTTGTTTTAACAAGATGAAAATGCCAATATCTCTAACATGATTTTTTAAACCCTCTAAAATTAAGCTACATGAAACAAAGTTTCACATAAGGAAAAAAAAGTCAAATAATGAAAACAAAGTACAGGATGGTGATGTGTTTAAAGTATTTAAATAGTGATTTTTTTTTTTAATTTCATTATGGCAGGGCCTGATAGTGCAGGCCTATGATCCCAGCCATTTGGGAGGCTGAAATGGGAAGGTTTCAAGTTCAATGCTGGTCTGGGCAGCTGAACAAGACTCTGTCTCAAAATATAAGATTAAAGGGCTAAAGATGTAATTCTGTTGGTACGTGCTTGCCATAGTATGCCATATGGCCTGGGTTCAATCCCCAGTACTGCATAAACCAGATGTGATTTTCGTATAATTCCAGCACTTGGGAAATAGAGGGAAAATCATAAATTCAAAGTCATTCTCAGTTATACAGTGGCTTTAAAATATATGAGACACTGTCATTTAAAAAGGAAGAAGCAGCAGCAGCCATCACCTGGCAGAGGTAGGGCATGCCTTTAATTCCAGCACGCAGGAGGAGGATCTCTGTGAGTTCAAGGCCAACCTGGTCTATAAAGTGAGTTCCAGGACAGCCAGAGCTACACAGAGAACCCCCCCCCAAAAAAAAAAAGAAAGAGGAAGGAAGAGAGAGAGGGAGAGAGAGAAAGAGAGAGAGAGAGAGAGAGAGAGAGAGAGAGAGAGAGAGAGAGAGAAGGAAGGAAGAAGAAGAGAAGAAGAAGGAAGAAGAAGAAGGAAGGAAGAAGGAAGAAAGAAAGAAAGAAAGAAAGAAAGAAAGAAAGAAAGAAAGAAAGAAAGAAAGAAAGAAAGAAAGGAAGGTAGAAAAATACAAATACAGGAAATCATGTATTTAAGCAAATTTAAACAAAATTATCTAGACTAAGAAAGACAAATACCATGTTTTTAAGTGTACATATAGATGTGCATAGGTCATGAAAGTGGAAAGAGATGAGAGAGAAGGAGAGACCTCAAGAAAGAAAAGGGTAGATTAAAATAGGTAATGAGGTCAGCCATGGTGGAGTATGTCTTCAACCCCAGCACTTAGCAGCCTGGTCTACAAAGGGAGCTCCAGGCCAGCCATGGAACTCTTACATAGTAAGAGCTTGTCTCAAATTAAAAAGAAAAAAAGAGTAGATATGGAATATATGTGACATAAAAGCAAACTGTAGGACTACTTAGGAGGAGAAAGGTGACCAGCAAGAGGTTGGTAGAGGAAAGTAGTAGGAAGGAAGTCAGCAAATTAAAGTATAACATATGCACGAAAATGCCATAATAAAACCTATTGCTTTGTATGCTAATGTAAATAATTTTGTAAAGGGCTGAAGATATAGCTCAGTAGTAGTATTTGCCTAGTATGTACAAGGCCTCTAGGTTCATCTACCAGTAAGGCAAAAGTTAAATTAAATAATTCATTATATTATATAGCTTCAGGTTTTTTTTAGATATTTTTAATTGTGTATATGTTTGTGAATGTGTGTGTGTGTGTGTGTGTGTGTGTGTGTGTGTGTGTGTGTGTGTGTGTGTGTAATACAGGCACCTGAAGAGGCAAGAGGTGTTAGATCTCCTGGAGCTGGAGTTACAGTCTATGAACTATGAACCAACAGATGTGGGTTTTGAGAACTAAATTCAGGTCCTCTAGAAGCACAGTAAGAGCTCCTAACCCCAAGACATCTCCCCAGTCTGTGTAGCTTTGTTTAATTTTCTTTTAGCTTTCGTTGTTTTGTTTGAGAAAAGGTTTCACTATGTAGCCTCTGTTGACCTCAAACTCATGGGACCCTCCTTCATCCTCCCAGGTGCTAGGATTACAGGTGTTGGCCACCACACCCAGTTATGCCATCCAACTTTAAATTCTCAGCTAGTACAGGGGTACATGCCTATAATCTTAGCACCCAGAAGAGCAGTATAAATTCAAGGTCAGCATGGGCTACAAGGTCATTGTCTCAGAAAATGAGATAAGTCCTCTTAATATAACAGGAATTAAATATATTTATATAATCATTAAGCTAATCACACTGATTTGGATCTACTATAATTCAAACCACATTCCACAAGCTATGCAACAAATACACACATGAAAATCCTAAGTACAGTTTTTAAGTAGCTCTTTTAACACTAGGTAGCATGGACCATGTAAAAATATATAAACTCAAAATTCCATTTTAACTAGATATTCTTGACTTCATACATCACTTAGTTTTTCTCCAACCACTGCCAGTTACAAGTGAAGCAGAACTCCTCCTATTCATAATACTCATTTTAAGGTGGAAGCAAAAACATTAAACTAAAAAAAAAAAAAAACAGCTAGGCCTGTGGATGTACCCCACTGATGGAGCACTTACTACCAAATACACATACATACATACATACATACATACATACACATACACACACACATACACAATCTACCTAAAGAAGGAAGCTAAGCAGCCCACAAACATGACCTTCCATAACGAATAAATAGGTTTTAGACAGTAAATAACAATGAACTGGATTATGTGTTTGGGGAGGATTACCCCAAATATATCAAGCTTTAGTTGAGTTGCTTCCCAACTTGCCTTCTCAGCACTCAAGGGATCTAATAGGTATTTGTTAAATAGTACATAAAAATTAAAAATGAATAAGCATCTTACATGTGAGACATACATACCTGTGAGTTAACAAAACACTAGGGCACAATAAGTATACGCTGGACCAAAAGAAGAGATGTCATCGCTTTTCTTCAAGGACCTCTCAATTTATTGGCAAACAAGAGTATACACACATGAAGCCAGAGGCCAATTAACTGCTAACTAAAGAGGTAGAGCCTGTAAGTGCAAGAACTGTCCCGAGAAGTTTAAATATCTAAAAGCTGGAATACTTGAACACTTACTATAAGCCAAGTGCTTTACAGACATTTAGTCTTCACAACAATCCTTTGAGTAGAGTGCTTATTATTCCCAATTTACTCAAGGGGAAACAGTCGAAGTGGTGAAGAATTTACCAAGGTCACTCAGCTAGTTAAGTGGGCTAAGCTAGCCGCTTATGCAGACAATCCAATTCTAGGATTCACACTGTTAAGTTCATGGAATAGCAAAGGGAGTTGTCGGCGGGAGTAAGTCATTTTACAAGAATGAGATCCTGCAATGCGTGTCTGGCGCTTCGTTCCTTCGAAGTAGCAAAGTTTCAGAGATTCCTATCTTCCCGCTAGCAACTGAGAACCTGACACTGAACTGACGTGTGGGAGTGGAAGGAGACAACCCTAACAGCTAACAAGAATTAATCTCATTTAGGATTGACTACTAAGCTTCCAAAGCGATTCGGACGAAGAAATTAGAACTTTTTTTTTTTTTAAATCAATGGTTAATTTTGCTATTTAAACGGGGAGTGGGGGTGGGGTGGCTATTTGGGGTGAGAAAACCTCTACCGTGGCAAATTACCAGGCGGGGGTTACAAAATAAGTTTACGACTTAAAGGGGGAAAAAAAACATCGTAAAGTACTAAAAAAGCTTCGAGGGGGCCCAGAACTAGCTACAGTTCCAGGCCAAAATGGGGTTTCATCAACATTTAATGATGAAAAGTTGAATCCAGCCCGAATCCACTCGGAGGTGACATGCCGGTAGGGACTTGGCAAAAAGCGGCAATCCCTGTCACACTTCCCCCAAGGACCGCAGGGCCAGGGCAGTGCAAGCTGGCGCTCCCCAAGAAACCAGAGGTGCCAAGCCTGGCTGTCCCTGACGCCCAAAGCTCCCCTGCCACTGGCGGCTAGGACCGTAGAGAGTTCGGGACAGTTCGCCCTGCTAAGACTTCGGGCATAGGAGAGGCCGGGCGCCAAACTGCGGGAGTCGCCTTCCGTGCAGAGTGATGAAATGGGACAGCGGGGAAAATGTCAAGTATGGACCCAACAGCCCCCGGGCGCGAACCCACGGAGCGAAAAGCAGCCAAGTGAGCTGAGGCAAAACGAGAGACAGACAAAAAGAGACAGAGCAGGAGCACAGGGGGACCTGAAGGGACAAGACGGAAGTTCTGCTGAGAGACCAAAAGGAAGCAGGGCTCCGGTGGACCGCAGGGCTTTGCCGGAGGTCGGGGAAAGGAGGCGCTCGATGGAGGATACCGGTTCCGTTCCTCCGGCAGTTCGAAACTCCTAACCAACAATCCCCAATCGTCACCCGGGTGGGGGAGGGGGCGCCGCTCCCCCCTCCCGCCCCCGTACCCCACTTCCGAATGTGGCCAACGCCCCAGCTTCAGCGTGCCCGGCGCCCGTCCCCGGCCCGCACACTCACAATTCGCCTCTCCCTGATTTCTCCCAGTTCTTTATCCACTCTGCGGGAACCACCACCGCTGCGGCCGCCATCTTCCCCTCACTAGTAACAGTGGCCCGGATGTGTAGCTCGCGAGCTAGGGGTCAAAGGGGAGCACCGCCCACGGGGAGTGACGGAAGCTGGGAGTTCGGTTTTAGATTTCCCGCCCCACCTACCTCCCCACCCAACGGAAGCCCCAGGCCAGGCTGACAAAGAGGTGGCAGACGCGGGTGGTCCCTTTCGCTAGTACCTGTCAGGACCGCGCCCTCCACAATATTCGTGTTTTACGTACCTTGAGAATGGGGGGAAAAAAATTAAAAAATTGAAAAACGCCAGGCCCGGACCGCTTGTAGCCTTTATGCTCCTGTAATATCTACCCCAAACCACTAATTCAAACACGTAATTTTGCAAGCGCTCGGTATGTTAGGCATTGCAGAGACTGGACTGTCAGCCATGCATGGAATGACCCTCTGGAAAAGAAGAACATGAGATAAGAAAGATCTCAAGTTAGTACTGATAGAAAATTATCACAGAGAGGGCTAGCATAATGGATAAAAGCTGGCCCTGGGAAACGCATAATCCCTAAATTCTAAACTCCTTGCTTTAGCTGTCAAAGTAAGGAGCATTAGTATAAAGAGAAACAGTGTTTACAGTCTCAAAAATCTCTCCACAAAATACTTGTTGTTACAAAGGGAAAACGTTAGTGTAGGAAAATATGGAAGATACCACCCTATGTTGGTGAAAATAAATTTTGCCAGGGTTGGAGCTGTAGCTCGGGTCTAGAGCACTTGCCTAGCTTGCACCAGGCTCTGATTTGGAACCTCACCACTGGAAAAAAAAAGACTGAATTATCTCAGAAATATGACAAGTGAACCACAGGCTTACACAGATATAATTCCAACATTCAGGAGACTGAGGCAGGAGCACAGCTACTTCCCACCAGGCTGGAAATGGGCAAGGTGGGCAAGCGAGTGAGAAGAAATGGACATAATGGGACTGCCAGTGAGGTGCTAGGAAAAACACTAATCAACTTTTTCGAACTGTTAATGCCCGAATTTTACATATTAATTTGATATTGTAGGAGCAGAAGACATGCCCATAATTGAGGGACAGTCTACAAAATTAATGACTTGCACTCTTCAAAATTGTCAAGCTCATAGAAGATAGTAATTCTTCAAGATTTATGAAGACTGGAGGCAGAAGCAGAAGGATCTCTGTGAGTTTCAGGCAAGCCTCACCTACATAGCAAGCTCCAGGTCAGCCAAGGTTACATACTGAGACTGTCTCAAGAAAAGATTAATGGAGACAAGAAATTAAGTAATTCCCCCCAAAAAAATTTTTTCTTTTGCTGTAAAGAGTATTACTGAGTAGGGGAGATCTCCTGGTTGCACTGGAGGGAGGGAGGCATGAGAATATGAGGGATCGGGTCGGGAGTGGGTGGAGGGGGAGAGTGCTGAGAGACATGACAGGAGTCAGGTAGAAGCCTGATGCAAGGAAAACTCCAAGGAGTCTACAAGGAGGGCCCCCCACTAAGATTCCTGGCAGCAGTGGATGCAGAGCCTGAACTGGTCATCCCCTTTGATGGGATTGGTGACTACCCTGGTTGTCAGCGGAAAGCCTTCATCCCGTGACTGATGGAGGCAGATCCAGAGACCCAAGACCAAACATTGGGCCAAACTCAGGAAGTCCTGCTAAGCAGAGGGGGAGGGAGAAGGGCTTATAGGAGATCCAGGAGGATCAGAGACATTGCAGGAAAACCCACAGAAACGGCTAGCCTGGCTCATGGGAACTCACAGAGTCTGAACCAACAACCAGGGAGCCTGCATGGACCGACCTAGGCCTCTGCATATGTGACAGTTATGTAGCTTGGTCTATTTCTGGGACTCCTGGCAATGGGAGCAGGGACTGTCCCTGGTGCTTTGGCTGGCTCTTGGGAACCTATTCCTCATGCTGGGTTCCTTGCCCAGCTGGAATACAGGGGAAGGTGCTCGGTCTTATGGCAGCTTGATATGTTATGCCTTGCTGATTCCCATGGACGGAAGGCCTGCCCCTCTCTGAAGGAACAGGGAGGAGGAATGGATTGGGGAGGTGGGGAACTGGGGAGGGAAGGGAGGCTGCATTAGGTATATAAAATAAATAAATTAATTAAATTTTAAAAAAGAGTATTACTAGCACAATTGACTTCATTTGGATATCTGTAGATTAAGTAATAATATTGTATCAGTTATTTTCTTGACTGAAATACTTGTACTGTGACACAGAAAAAAAATCCCTGTTTCAAGAAACAAGACTTGGGGTGGGGGGCTGTGGCGCACGCCTTTAATCCCAGCACTCAGGAGGCAGAGCCAGGCGGATCTCTGTGAGTTCAAGGCCAGCCTGGTCTATAGAGCGAGATCCAGGACAGGCACCAAAACTACACGGAGAAACCCTGTCTCCAAAAACCAAAAAGAAAAGAAAAGGAAAAAAAAGAAACAAGTTTTAGTTGGAGCAATGGCTCAGCAGTGAAGAGCACTGGCTGCTCTTCCAGAGGACACAGGTTGGATTCCCAGCGCCCAACTGGTGATTTCCAAGGACCTATAACTCCAGTCCCAAAGGATCAGACACCCTCTTCTGACTTAAGATGACAGTGCACATATGTGATCCAAGACATACATCTAGACAAAACATCCACACACATATAATAAAAATAAATAAAAAGGCTGGGCTGTGGGGGCGCACACCTTTAATCCCAGCACTTGGGAGGCAGAGGCAGGCAGATCTCTGTGAGTTCAAGGCCAGCCTGGTCTACAGAGGGAGTTCCAGGACAGCCAGGGCTGTTACACAAATAAACCCTGTCTTGGAAAAAAAAAAGAAAAGAAAAGAAAGGAAGGAAGGAGGGACTCAGAGGTTGAGCCTGAAGGATACCCAAGCTGACATCTTGGTGGCTATGTAGAGAGACTCTGTCTCAACAAAAGGAAAAAAAAGTCTCCCTGAAACAATGACACATTTTGCAACTTATTCTCAAATATGTTTTTTTTTGGGGGGGGAGGGAGGTTAGAAGGAATTTCAAATTGAGTAAGCAAATGCAAACGTAAAGTTAACAGTTTAGGAATGTGAATTGAAGGCATTTAGAGACTGCTACCCCCAAATATGAAATCTGCACCTTTAATATGCTGGTTACTTCATAGTAGCTAGAATATCGCTAAGTAGCCTGTCTCAGTCTGCAAAGCACGGTATGTACAGGCCCCAGGGACCACACCTGCTTAAGAAATTGCAACAGGGATGGGGCCTTCTTTGAATAACCTTGTCTAAAAAAAAAAACACTCTCAACTGTTCAGTTGTCAAGGATCATCTCCATAGAAAACTCATCAACCAAGTAAAATCAACAACAAGATAAAGCACAAACCTCTCTTATCATAGAAGAGAGAGCTTTAATCAAACATTTATGAGCATATGTAAATCCAGATTAGGACAGATATAAAACATGAAAATAGATGTGGAACTGTGTGAGGAGAGGAAGAGGTCTAAAGTGATAGAAGAGGGAGAGACAAAACAATGAGAGAGGATGATATAGCAGATATATAAAATGGTGCCTTACCAGCACGGGACTTCCAGTACACCTGGGTGGCTTTGCCAGGTGTATCTGCTTATAGGGCACAGAACAAAAGGTGTATGTACTGCTGTGGGAAGGAACCAGAGGACTGAGAATGGGAAGAAGCAACTGAGTGGCCCTGGCCAACACTGGTTCCTTAGAATCCCAGAAAGGTAGGGACCTGAAAGCATGGAGGAGTCAATACCTCCATTCAAAAGATAAGTCTCCTGGCCAACCAGACACGTAGTATGGAAACAGCTTCAAGTGGGTGAAGCCTGAAGACAGTGGGTCAGAAATTCCAGGAGGTGACATTCAGATGTGTGTGTGTGTGTGTGTGTGTGTGTGTGTGTGTGTGTGTACAACTGCCCCAGCTTTAAGAAATCCACTGCCCCTTTATAGGCACCAATACACACACACACACACACACACACACACACACATACACACACACAGTTGCTATCACCTCATCTTCAGTATTATAAGATGCTCAAATACAACTCAAAGATGAGAACAACTCCAAAAAGAGACAAAGCCAGATTAAATACAGAAATTATTCAGTGGAAAGAAATAACAGGCTATCAGCCCAGGAGTTTAAAAAAAATCAATTAGGGGTGGGTAGAACCAGGTCTGTTGAGTATGGTGTCACATACCTGTAATTCCCAGCACAACTCAGGCTGAGGCACAATGACTGATCTTTTGAAATTACCTAGAGCTACACAAGACCCTGGTTCATGGGAGGGAGAGGTTATTAGTTTAAAATCCCCTGCTTCTCAAGGAAAAAAACAAATGGTGGGTGATGCCAGTGCAGGAAGAGGGTCTGGGGGACCTGTGCAGCCCAGGCTGGGAAGCCATGGAATTTTCTTCTAGGAACAGGCTAAGATCACAAAGCTTGTGGGAGCAAAGCCAGAGAGAAGGAGTGGGTTCCTGTCACCAAGCTTAGCAGTCTAGTCAAGGACCTAAGAATCAAGTCCCTGGGGGCTGGAGAAATGGCTCAGCTGCTAAAGTCTAGGCTCATAACCCCCATCCCCACAAAAAAAGCAAATCCATGGATGAGCTCTATGTGTTCTCCCTGCCCATTGAAGAGTCAGAGATTATTGACTTCTTCATAGAAGCATCTCTTAAGGATGAGAGTCTAAAGATCAGTAATACCAGTACAGAAGCAGATTTAGGCTAGCCAGCAGATCACGTTCAAGGTTTTTGTTAACATTGGGGAGTACATTAGTCATGTTCATCTGGGGGTTAAATGACACAGGAAGTAGCCACTGTCATTCAAGGGGCCATGATATTGTCCAAGCTTCCCATTGTCCCTGTGTGGAGAGGCTACTGAGGGAACAAGATTGTCAAGCTGTCGTGGTTTGAAAGAAAATGGCTTCTATAGGCTCATGGGATTGGCGCTACTGGAAGGTGTGTCCTTGTTGGACTGGGTGTGTCCTTGTTGGAGGAAGTATGTCACTGGGGGTGGGCTTTGAGGTTTCAGAAGCTCAAGCCAAGCCCAGTGGCTCACTCTCCCTTTCTGCTGCCTGCCTATCTAGATATAGAACTCCCAGCTACCTCTCCAGCACAATGTCTGCCTGTGTACCACCATGTTTCCCACAACAATGATAATGGACTAAATCTCTGAATTGTAAACCAGCCCCAATTAAATGTTTTCCTTTATATGAGTTGCCGTGGTCATGGTATCTCTTCACAGCAATAGAACCCTAACTAAGACAGAAGCCCTATAGTGCTCCATGACAGGCTATAGTGGCTCCGTGCTAGTGCATTTCATCCCTGCCCCTAGGCGAACAGGCATCATCTCTGCTCCTGGGCCCAAGAAGCTGCTGCTGATGGCAGATATTGATGATTTCCAGATGTCAGAAAGGGGCTTCCCTGCCACCCTAGACAACTTCACCAAGGCCACCTTTGATGCCACCTCCAGGACCTACAACAATCTGATCCTCTGACCTCAACCATGTTCATCAAATCTCCCTATCAGGAACTCTTCAATCATTAGATTCTCTGTGCAGAGGACCCAGGCTTTATTTGGGGGCTACCACAAAGTGTAATAATATAAGAAAAACAAAGTTAATTTAGCCTGTTTAAGGAAAAATACCCTCTGAGAGTTCTGAAAAGCAGTCCCTGTTACCTGTATGTCAGGAATAGTGCCCTCTGTAGCTGAATAACTCATTTAATGTGTATTCTAAATGTAATGGCAAGTATCACCTAGTACAACTGCAGCCACATTTGAGCCAGAACAGACTGCTACCCATGACAATGACGACTATGACCAGTGCCAGGCATGGTGCAGGACCTCGTTGGACTCATCTATTGCCACTACACAGGTGAAAGACAGGAGCCAAAGCTCAATGACAAATCTAGTGCCTACTTCCTTCATATTGCTGAAGATAACACACAGGCATTACCACCTCTCTGCTGTCCCCATTAGCCAATTCATAATAGCTTGAGCACTTTGGCCCTAGTTGAAAAGTATTCATCTTCTGATCTCACTATGAAGAAAAATCTTGTTAGAGGCAATGACGTGAAGAAAACAATTCTAGAAAATTTCAGTGTGGAAAAAGGACCAAATGTATGAAAGAACTCTGGCAGAAGTGCTGATGAAACATGAATCAGAGAAAGGTTCAAGTAATCCACACAAAGGAAATGAATCTGTATGAGACAGCAGAGGAAGAGGACACAGCCTAGGAGAACTGCAGAAAATGAGTGAAGTGTGTCAGACTAATGAACTGGATGTGAGTAATCAACAAACTGACAAACAAAAATAACATGTCTGAAAATACATGTTCTACCTGAGAAAGCAGCCTAGCCTCTGCTGCTTTCCTCAAATCTCTCACACCCTCTTCTGTCCTACCAAAAGCACATTTCAGAGTTAAAACAGCACGACAGTTTCAATGGCGCTCATCTTCTCAATAATCAGTAGCAAATCACAGAAGTCTGCATTCTTATCATTGTATTCATTAGGTGTTATGTGGGAAGAATAGCTTTGTGATTTGGGTTGACAAATACATGAATAAATGTATAAGATGCAAAAAAAAGACAAATCTGGCATGTTTTCTTTCATGGAGAATCTGGTTACACACGTATGGGTGGGTGTGTATAACATGAAAGAAGAAAGACGACTATAGGAGTATGGTGAACAAGGGACAGTAATGAGAGTAAATATGAGCAAACTACAATGTATATATGTATGGGAAAATGCCACAAGGAAACATCATTTTACATGCTAACTAAGAAGTTAATCAAAAAATTCAACTTATCCAAGTATGATGGCACATGCCTCTAATTCCAACACTTGAGAGGTAGAGGCAGGTGGATCTCTGTGAGTTCAAAGCCAGCCTGATCTATACAGTGAGCTCCAGGACAGTCAGGGCTATGTGGAGAGACCCTGTCTCAAAAAACTTTATTGTATGAGTGTGTTTGATGTATGGGTACGAGAACATGCATGTGGAGATCAGAGGACAACTTTCAGGAGTCTGTTCTCTTCCCTCTCCACACACCACACACACACACACACACACACACACACACACACACACACACACACACACACACACTTTTAAGTTATCATCAGACTTGCAGGGCAAGCGATCTACCCACTGAGCCATTAATGGGTCTGATAAGTGGGGGGTGGGGGGTTAAGAAAAGGTCAGAAGTAGGCACTGAGTATCTTCCTCTATCCTTTTCCACTTTTTTTTTTCTTTTTTTGGTTTTTCGAGATGGTTTCTCTATGTAGGTTTGTCTGTCCTGGAACTCACTCTGTAGACCAGGCTGGGTTCAAACTCACAGAGATCTTCTTGTCTCTGCCCCTGCCTCCTGAATGCTGGGATCAAAGATGTGCACCACCACCACCCAGCCTCCATTTCATGTTGTGAAAACCAGCCTCTCACCAAGGCTGAGGCTCACCAATTAGCTAGACTAACTGGCCAGGAGCCCTTGCATCCTCCTGTCTTCAGGTCATCAGTGGTTGGGTTACAAAAGCATACTGCCACATTCGACCCTGTACATGGATGCAGGGGATTGGAGGAGCGGCATATCCCCAGTCCAGATAGTAATAATAACAACTTATAATGAGGAAATATAAAATTCCAGATCATACCTAGTTGAAACATTTGCTTTGCTTCTCTGTGATATCCTTGTGTACATAGTAAATTTGAATAGGTTCCTTTCTAATCTTATGTCCATTTATTTTATCAGTTCCATTATGAACAGTAACAGAAGAGTGGGAAATCTTCCCCTCTTATTAAGGATAAAGGGCATACAGGGGTGCTTTTGTTTGTAAAACTTTTTAAAATATAAAACATTTTAGAAACACATACTAAAATGTGCACCAAGGAGAGAGCCTGATAACCTGTGCATAAATAAATAGTAAGATGTAAAAAGAAATTCATATTTGGCAGAAAGTTTATGAAACACATAAGAAAATAGAGAAATTTTATTGCACATATTAATATATGAACTTTATTTTACATATATTTTTCAGCGTATGTACATAAGCACTAGTGTGTAAACCATGGTGCATGTGTGGAAGTCAGAGGACAATGTATGACAGTCAGCTCCTTCTAACCACCATGTGGATCCTGGGGACTGAACTCAGATCATCAGGCTTCACTTCTTGACTGTGGTGCAATCTCACCAGGCTCTAACATAGGAAATTTAGAATTAGTATTAGCTTCTAAATTTAGCAAGTTTTATTAAATGACCCATGTTCATTGGTGCTAATAAACTGAGGAATAGGCTATGTTTAAAGTATGTCTGAAGAAAAAGAAAAATATTTATTATGGTTTTCCACCAGCTGTACCTCATCTTTTTACAGAACAATGAATTTTAATAGAAGACAAAATATTTCAGAGTCTTGTCTAGTTTTAGATTACTCCTGTAACTGATTTCTTAATCTCTGACTCTAAAGTTCTAAAGCTACTCAGTGGAAAGCTCCACAGCATTGAGTTTCAATAACTTGGACTTATTTAAAAACATTATGCTGTTTCAACGATAATCCAAGTATGATTATCCTTAGATCTCTTCATATTTCATTATAATAAAAAAACTAAATATATACAAAATAAAACAAGATGATGTTGTGAATTTTCGTGTACCATTATTCTCCCTGGAAAATTTTTCAAAATCATTATTATCAGGAGAGATGGCTCAGCAATTAAGAGTACTGACTGCTCTTCCAAAGGACCCAGGTTCAATCCCAGCACCCACATGACAGTTCACAACTGTCTGTAACTCTAGTTCCAAGGGATCAGACACCTTCATATAGACATACATGCAGCAAAAACCCCAATGCACACTAAATAGATAGATAGATAGATAGATAGATAGATAGATAGATAGATAGACAGATCTCTAAAAATATCATTATTATTGGCTAGTTTCTATGTGACAAGAAACACTGACTTTTTTTTTTGATGTATACTTCTCTATATAACTAACCTATTGTAGAGATCTCCTCCCCAATTTTGAGCTTCATCTACATTTTAGGTGTGATCATTCTTTGTGTGTATTTTGGAGGTGGGTCCTCTGCAATGTAGGATGCTGAACACCATCTGTAAGCTCAATCCACTAGATACCAGTTACACACACATACACACACGTACGTGCACACACTAGTGTCACCTGGAGGGCAAAATTGTCCCCTTTTGCTACATTATGGTTTACTTTGCCACACATCATGATGATGTCTCCTCCCAAACTCTGAAGTATGTGTAATATGCATACTACTCAGTATGCATACTACTCAGTATGCCACAAATGCCTGGGTGCAATGATGTCCTTTGGGGCCTTAGTTTTCCCTTTTCATGGAGCCAGCAGAACTATTTTTATATGATATGATGACTCCCTTAGGAATTGCTCAGAGCTAATTGGCTTCTTGCCCTATAAGATTGCAAAGCTATCATATCTCTTATATCCTTGTTCTCTTGCTTGCTCTTTGCCATCAACATCTGGCTGTTGTCTCAGTGGATGAGAGTATTGTTCCCTGGTGATCTCAATAACTCATGGGTACCAACAAAGGAGTGAGGGACTGCAGTCTCTGAAAAAAGCTAGGACTGGGTACTTACTTTGTTGACAATCTCATGCATGGAGTGGTAGGTAGATTTTAGGTAATTTCAAGATTATGCAGTCTTGATATCACATGAGAGTTTAGGCGATGGAACCAAAGAACAAGCACATAAAAGCCAAACAAAAGAAATAATAAGTGGAATACAGAAGCTTTCAGAACATCCAAAATGAAGTGAAGTTCCTAAACACAAGCTACCTGATAATTTCTGCTTTTTAGGCTAGAGCTGTTGATGTCAGGCCAGTCTCCTTAGCTCCATCCTATCCAAGCTGTTTCTTTGGTGTGGAAATGACCTTTTCATTGTCTGTTAGTAGCAAAATCTTCAGTTTGGAACTGGAATCCCACAGGGGAAGCGGAGAGGAAGGAAGCAGAAGGGCAGGGGTTGGTCCAGTATTCTAAGAGAGAAAGCTGTCAACATCAGCAGGGTCAAAACAACCAGTTTGATAACTATGACCTTACTACAAAGCTAGATCATTGGTATTATCAGAGCCCAGATTAGAACTCTTATCTCCTATCAGTTTTTCATTGTTGGTTTCCCTTTCATTGAATTTTCCTCTTCTCTCACAACTCAATCAAGTATTAGAGCCCACTTTCTTAACTGTATATTGCTCAGAGGAAATAACGTTTGTTTGGGTTTTCTTGGTTCTTGTTCCAGTTTGGTTTTTGGTGATGGTGCACACGGAACTCAAGCTCTCACACATGTTGGACAAGTAAGTGTTCCTTTGCTAAACTCCACCCCTAGCCCCAATACTGGAATATGAACTTAGGTTTCATTACTTGGCATCATAAATTGGAGCACCTAAGTTATTCGCTATGACTCTGTTTCTTTATCAAATAAGGCTAACTGTATCTATTAGTACTGGAAATGATTCACATTGCTCGTCTTAGTCCCTGTTCTATTGCTGTGAAAAGCCACATGCTTTTTGTTGTTGTTGTTGTTGTTGTTTTGTTGTTGTTGTTGTTGTTGTTGTTGTTGTTGAGACAGAGTTTCTTGATGTAGCTTTGGAGCCTGTCCTGGAAATCGCTTTGTAGGCCAGGCTGGCCTCGAACTCACAGAGATCTGCCTGCCTCTGCCTCCTAAGTGCTGGGATTAAAGGCGTGTGCCACCACCGTCTGGCCCAAAATGCTTTTACTCCAACTTCTAAAGTCCCCATAGTCTGTCACAGTCTCAACAATGTTGCAAAGTCCAGAGTCTCTTCTGAGTTTCATGAGATCTCTTAACTGTAACTCCATGTAAAATCAAAATAAAAAAGCAGATCACCTACATCCAACATACAATGGCATAGGATGTATATTACCATTCCAAAAGGGAGGAAAGCAATCACAGTGAAGAAATATTGGACCAAAGCAAGACTAAAAAGCAGCTGGGCAAACTCCAAACTCTGCATCTCCATGTCTGATGTCAAAACCCTCTTCTGATCTCAACTCCTTTCAGCTTTGTTGACTGCAACATACTTCTTTCTCTTGGGCTGGTTCCACTCCCTGTCAGCAGCTTTCCACGGCAGGTAGCCCATGGCTCTGGCATCTCTAACACAATTCAGGCTTCACCAGCACAGCTTCACAAAATGGCCTCTCTAGGCCACCGTGCAGGGGCACCCCTGACATACTCCTGGCCTCAGCTGCTTTCCTTAGTAGTGGAGGGAGATTCCATAACCCCTTTCTTCTATACTTGACACTAAAGCCAGTATAGCTTTTTTTGGCTACCACGTGGCCAAAGCTGCCAAGTTCTGATGTTTGCAGGGACTGGAACTTGACCTGGTCAATCAGTTACATTTTTATCAGTTTTCTGTTGTTTTCTTCACTGCTTAAATGTTTCCCTGATTCATTTTATGTTTTTTTTAAAGATGTATTTATTTATTGTGTATACAGTGTTCTGTCTGCATGTATGCCTGCATGCCAAAGGAGAACACAAGATCTCATCATAGATGGTTATGAGCCACCATGTGGTTGCTGGGAATTGAACTCAGGACCTCTGGAACAGCAGCTGGTGCTCTTAACCTCTGAGCAATCTCTCCAGCCCCTCTTTGATTAATTTTCACAAGTTAGAAGCTTAGCTAGGTGGGGTCTGGCCCTGAAGTCACTATTCTCTTTATACCATTTAGCAACAGGCTTTTCTTTAAACTTTTTATCTCCTTGAGCACTGGACTTAGCTCCATTACACTTCCTGGTATTCCTTTTTCTCCTCAAACTGTATGTTTTTGTTTCTCTTGTTCCAAGTTGCTTCTTTTCATTGTAGAGCTGCATAAGTGATTACTAGCAACCATATACCATAGTCAATACTAACTAGGGTATCTTGAAATCTCCTCTGTTATTGCCATTAATTCAAACTATGGCGGGCTATTGCTGAGGCTTGACCATATAATGTTCATTGGATGAATGTGGAAGACTTTTGGACTTTGTACTAGGAAAGCAGGTAAAATACTATAAGCAAGGCTTAGTGGGCCATGCTACTAAGAGCTTGGAAGACAATAGTGCTGAGAACAATGTAGATTAGATCCAGCTCAAGAACTTGCAAAGTGGAATGATATTAACGACTGACCTAGAGACTATAATTACAATATGTTGGCAAAGAATGTGGCTGGTTTTTGCTCCTTGTCCTAAAAATATGTCTGAGGCTAAATCGAAGAGTTTTGGATTAATGGTACATGGAACTTTATTGCATGGATATACTCTGTTGTAAACTAGTTTTCGTGCACATAAACACCAAGTCAAAGATTTAAGCACAAGTAGTTTACTAAGGAAATGTACCCAGGATATACAAGGAAAGGACTGAGAAAAACAATTCTGAGGAGGGGATGGGCTATTGAAGGATATTTAAAAAGTGCCAGCCTTTTCCTGATCTCATAAATAAGATCCAGAACATAGGCTTTTCTGCCTGGCACAGTGCTGCGTTCCTGTAATCCCAGGTATGTGAGAAGCTGAGACAGGAGGATTTTGAGTTCAATATCAATCTGGTTAAGATAGTGAAACCCTGTTTTAAAAAGGGAAACAAAAATAGTCACTATAAAGAAGGCAAAGGTGGGTTACATGGGAGGGCTTAAAGGGAGGAAAGGGAAGGGGGAAATGATGTAATTATAGTCTATCTAAAAAAATAATATTAGAGTCGGCCGGGAAGGTGCTGGTTGCGGCGCCGCGGAGCGTGCTCTATGGACCATGTGCTACTCTGGATGCCTGAAGCACTTGAACTGCAGGTTGGGAAGACGTGGACACCTAAATGCTGGGCTGGATTAAGTGGCTGATGAGGATGGTGATTCAGCAAGTTGGGGTCAGCATGCAGTCGGTACTTTGGTCTGGAAAACCATATGGTTCATCTCGAAGTATCGTAAGGAAAATTGGTACCAACTTATCTCTGATTCAGTGTCCAAGAGTTCAATTTCAGCTTACCAGCCATGCCACAGAAGGGAGTCCTGCCCACCCAGGAGAGGATGTGGTGGCATCGTTTGCTGATGTTGGATGGGTAGCCACAGAAGAAGGAGAGTGCTCAACAAGACTCAGGGCAGAGGTCAGGTCCAAGTCTCCCCCCCCCCCCGAAGATGACCTTCCTTGCTTTGAGAAGCCCCCAAGCAGGCACGTTTCCTTACCAAACTTGTCTCAGGATGAGCATCCTCCAAAGACAACACTGGCCAGTGAGGAGGCCTTGCAGAAGATCTCCGCTCTTGAGAATGAGCTCGCTGCACTTCGAGCTCAGATTGCCAAGATTGTGACCCCACAGGAGCAACAGAGTCTCAGTGCAGGTCACTCAGATTCCTCCACGGTAGCACCACCACCCCCTCCTCCTCCTCCCCCACCCCTCCCCCACCGCTCCACCAAAGTATGTCTACTGTTGATCTGATTAAAGAGCGAAGAGAGCAAAGACTCGATGCTGGAAAGACTTTGGTGAAGAGCCACCCAAAGCCACCTGACATGCCAAATATGCTTGAGATCCTTAAAGACATGAACAGTGTGAAGCTACGGTCAGTCAAGAGGTCAGAGAAAGATGTCAAGCCTAGGCCAGTAGATACTACTGACCCTGCTGCCCTCATAGCAGAGGCTCTGAAAAAGAAGTTTGCTTATCGCTATCAACACAGTAGTCAAGGTGAAGTTGAAAGAGAAATTCCAAAGCCAGATTCAGAGGCCACCTCAGAGCCAGCCCTGTTTGGCCCACATATATTGAAGTCTACAGGGAAAATGAAGGCTTTAATTGACTCCTAATGGACAATGAGTTCAGAAAGACTCCTGTTTCATCTGTTGGCTTGCAGAGCTGAGTTTGACTAGTAGAAATCACCAGTATTTAGTAAATTCCTGACTGTAGTATTCATTGGTCTCTCCTTAACCTAATTAGGAGTAAGAAGTAGTGAAGCCACAGGAGTTGGGTTGACTCTCATGAGATGGTCAGTTCTAGAGCTCTCCTTAACACAATGATTATGACATGTTTTTAAATAGGTAGCCAGGCTTTATCTTCCAGCCTCAAAAGCATTTGTAGGGCTTCAGGATACAAACAGGCCATTTGTGGATGTTGCTGTGCATTCTCAATTCTTAACACTAATATCTGTGCAAATGTTTTATATGCACACATTTGGATATAAAACTTAAGTAAAAACTTGTTATGAATGGCATCAGTGAGAACACTGTTATCTTCATCTTCGAGCTGATTGGTCCGTGACAAAACAGCTGGTGTACCCTGTTATTAGAGTAGAGTACTGGAGGTTGGAATGTCCCAAACAGAACTTAGAAATGTTCTCACATTTTTTTCCTCTTGGAGCTGAGTTTACATAAGCAGTAGCAAATGTTTACTGCTGAGTTTCCATATTGCTTTCTGTTAGAGGGAAGTGAGGGCCAGGAAGGCTGCTTAAACCTCATTGCCACCCAATACTGGGAAGCAAATGTACTTCTCAAGTGGTAACAATCAAATTATTGAATTAAAATAACTTTGTAAATAAAAGCCAGAATGTATCATCTTTCTTTTCAGTTTAATGAGTGGCCTCATGAAGATGATTTATTGCTAAATTAACAATTGTCTTAGTTAAGTTTACTATTGCCATGGTGAAACACCATGAACCAAAAGTAACTTGGGGAGGAAAGGGTTTATTTCATTCACAGTTCCATAGAACAGTTCATCATCAAAAGTGGTGAGGGCAGGAACTGAACAGAACAGGAACCTGGAGGCAGGAGCTGATGTAGAGGCCATGGATGGGTGCTGCTTACTGGCTTGCTCCCCTGGCTTGCTCAGCCTACTTTCTTATAGAACCCAGGACCACCAGCCTAGGGGTGACCCCACCTACAGCAAGCTGGGCCCTCCCCATCAATCACTAATTGAGAAAATGCCCTACAACTGGATCTTACAGAGGCGTTTTCTCATTGAGGTTCCCCCCTTCCTGATGGCTCTGGCTTGTCAAGTACACACAAAACTAGCCAGCACAACAACACAAAATGTTAGCATAACTAAATTTTATACATTTTAAATACTGGTCAACATATCCTTTACAATGAAACATTACTGAATAGGTGAATAGATTCCCTTTCAGCTGTTTATCATTGGTCAGCTGATGAATTGCATTATGCAGATAAACCTTAGGTGTTACTAGAAAGTTGAAAACTGCCTTTATTATCTAGGGCTTGAAAGGACTTGTTATAATTTAAAGTACTTAATAAATTTTCATGATTTTTGTGTTTCCAATAAGCTCACCTATCTTTAATATCAGAATCTCTTACTTTGAATAAATATTTGGATTATTTAAATCTAGCAACTAGTTGTTCTTCCAAGGAGAATTAAGAGATGGGAAGTATAGATAGGTATTTTAAGTTATTGAAAATATGTGTTCTAAATCTTAAAGATTGAGCTATTTTCATAGTTTATTTAGTTTAAAATGTGGTATGTTATTGATGTATATTGTTTCTAAATGTTTTATATGGTTTGAAAACTGTCTTTTATGAGATTCAGAAAATTCACCTGACCACATATTTTGACCTAAGAAACTTATTTATTCAATAATACAATATTTATATCAGTATTGAATTTGGCTAGTATTCCAATATATGAAAGTTACTATTTTACAATAAAGCAACCTGTTGAATTTTAAAAAAATAATAATAATATTAAAAAACTAAAATTTAAATTTAAAAATATATTTACATATTTAAAGCATTTTTTTAAAGACAGCAAAGAGGGAAAATGGAAACATTGGACAAATAGAAAAAGGAGAATATAGGATTTAAAACCTTAATATAACAGAAATGTATAAAAATGTAAATATACTAAATATTCAAGTTTTAAAAACCTAGGGTATTATCTTGACTTAAAGAAGTCTGGCTATTTTTTAGAGACAGCCCTAAAGCCCAGGGACAAAAAAGTTTGCAAATAATTTGGAAAAACTTGGGGAAAGACACTAGACAAATACAATGGTCAATGAAAACAAAGCTGTGATAGGTACCTTGGTATTAGATTAAAAACTAGGGGCTAGAATGTAGCTCAAGGGTAGAGTATTTGCCTAACATGTGTTAAGCCCTAGCTTCAATCCCTGGCACAAATATCTCTCTCTCTCTCTCTCTCTCTCTCTCTCTCTCTCTCTCTCTCTCTCTCTCTCTCACACACACACACACACACACACACACACACACACGAATTAAAGAGAAAATAACTAGAAAATTCAAAGAGACTTAAGGAGGCAGCACCTCCCCTACCCCTCCTCCCCAACAACCAGGAAGCCCACCCGTCCTGGAGCTGGCCTGTGTTGTAGCTTCCACTGCACCAAGGGCTTGAGAATCCCTGTAACAGCTGCCTACAGGCATCATCCATTCTTCCTGGAGTGGCTTTGGGCAATACTGCTGTTCCAGCTGCTGCATAGACTGACCTATATCTTTCTGTCTCACAGGTATGGGAACTAACTGTGTTTTATAGGCATCATTGTAGCCATTGTTTCCACACTCCAGTTGCAAGAGATATTTCTGCAATGTTTTCTTTGGATCCTATAAAGACAATGTGCAGGGAAATCCTTCCAGAATTGGCTCTGCCCTCCCAGGCCAATTGACCAGTTTACACCTTGGTGAACAGCTCAGATCGTGACTGCTGAAGGAACTACAGCAGTTAGGGGAACAGGGAAGGATCAGAAAGCAGTGAGAAAAATGCTTGCGAAGCACATAACAGAACCAGCCAAGAGTTAAGGAGCTGTTGGAATGTCTGCTGACGCACTGCGTGAAGGTGCCAGTGCTTTGCCCTGGACACACCCTTGCCAGCCAAAACACCCTGAAGGACCTAACATCTTTTTTCTTCTTTTCATGCTGCCAGCCATGTATTCAAGTGGCAAAACCGAAGTTTCTTCCACTACTGTTTCCATTGTTTTCAACAGTACCAAAGACCGTGAAGATGCGCACACTGGACCGGTGAAAGGCAAGGACAGACAGTTCAGGGGAGTTACTTGACACCCAAGAAAGAAGCCCCAGGGTTTAATAATGGAAGATTGGGCTTTCCTGGGTGTATTTTCACCAGTCCACAAGTAACAAATCAATTGAAAAGAAAATTGTCAGAAAGCCTTTCTTCTAAAACAAAACTCGGGTTGTCCCTACAGCTCAGTCTACCTCTAAGCCTAACAAGCAGCGTTCCATCCCAGGAACACATGGTGGAAGCAGAGAATCTACTCCTGCAAGTCATTCTCTGACCTCTGACCTCCACACACTTGGCGGGGCATATGTACCCACACCCACACAAATAAATAAGTTAATTGTAAATAAATTAACTAAAATAAAACAAAACTGTTGCAGTTGTATTCAGAAGCCACTGTGGCCTTTAAAAATGGAATAACCCCCAAAGACTTCCAAGAACTTCATAAGCAAACAGAGAAGAAAAGGACCATCATTGGCAGAGAACTGATTGTTCCACTATTTTTACAGGAGGAAGACATTTCTGCCATCCATTTTGAAGGTAATGAAGAATTGAGATAACCGCTGTGATCTATGAAGATATGCACCATGGTTTCAGAATATTTTTGTTATCACCTATGGGCAGATTCCACCCTGGCTGAATCTTGACAATCCTAGAGTGGCAATAGTAACACATGCCAGGGGGGTTTTCAAAATTTAACCCACTTGCCAACTTTCAGTTCACCTGCTATTCAAAGTCATCATATCCAACACCCATCATATTCAACGACTGTCACAGACATTCGTTTAGCTGACAGTGAAAAAGCAGTCTGGCTCTCAGGATGGCGGCCAGTGTGGGTGATGAGCACAGCACAGATTGGTCTTCTCAGTATAGCACGGTGCCTGGGGCCAGCAGCGAGAATGGCATGGAGATTCCCAGGCACAAGAACCCAGAGGGGCAGAAGGGCCGCCAGCATCAGCAAAGCAGAGGCTGCCAGCCGCTCCAAAGCCAGCAGCAGTGGGTTTGTGACCAGTTCACAATATGTCTCTCAGGCAGAAGACTTAGCTTTAACAGCAGCACTACCAACGGTAGCAGCAATACAACTATGCCTATCTTTACAGCTACCACTACCCCATGAGCATGTACCACAGCTACAGCTCCCCCGTCCAAGTGTGGGGTGGCCAGCTCCTGAGGCTCAGCTACAGCCCGGCAGCTGTTGGCTTCCTAGCACCAGGGACTCTGAAGCAGCCTCCATTCCCTGGCATGGAGGAGAGTATGGCCTACTAGGCTTTCCTCAGCAGATACCTGAAGCCCAACCCCCTCAGCCCTCAAACCCTCAGCATAGGACACATGGTCCAAGCAATGGCCCTCAGCCTGGAACAGCCCCAGGCACTCAGCACAGTCAGGCAGGGGCACCTATAGGGCCACGCAGCTACAGAAAGCTTGCCATGGCCAAGAAGGGTCAGCAGCTATGGACCCACGTAAAGCCAGCCCCTTGAACTGGAGGTCTCAAGTCCAATGTCCAGAAGCGGCTCTTTGCTGTCACCAAGCAGAACTTCAGCTCCAATGCAGAGGGTCAAGAAAGCAGCTTTGGCCTCCAGCCCAACTCTGAGAAAACTCAGAACTACAGTGGTCCTTCTGGCTGGGCGGGACCCAGCGGGGGTGCTGTCTGGGAAGCCGGATGATTGGCCGCAGGATATGTGGAGCCGTGCTTCATCACCCGTGAGTCAGCCAAGGACAAGGACCGGACAGAGAAGCTGCTCAAGGAGGTGCTACAGGCCCAGCTCCAGGGTGGCTCTGCCTATACCATCGACTGGAACCATGAGCCTCTGCCTGGGCTGCCCAGAGAGCATGTGATTGAGAGGCCCAAGAAGAAGCAATGGGAGGTCTCTAGCAGCTTTCACCCTCCCGGAAGGGTAGGCTTCCAATCCCAGCGAGGGACACCTGGGGCTGGCGGTTGCTGGCTGAGCCCAGGGTAGCAGCTTTGCCAAGTTTGGCAACGGTAGCGTCTTCATGGAATACAACAGCTCTTCCTCCAGCATGGATTCATGCTCCTGCTCTTCATCCAGGTCCCCCAACTGCCACTTCTGGAGAAGTGATTCCCACTCAGTCTCTGACAGCTCCTACTCAGGGAACGAGTGTCACCCTGTAGGCCACAGGAACCCATCCCCGAAGGGTCGCGGTGGTCGCGGGGTCCACATGGATAAGGTTGAGGCAGGGAACAGCACAGAAAGAGACATGACCTAGCTCTCCGTAATCACACCATAAGAAGATGGCAGCACTGGAGGACCCAGGGCGTGAGCTTAAGAAGCAAAAGAAGACAGCCCGCTTCCAGCATGGGCACTCAGGCCACCTGCGCCTTGATCCTTTGGTGCTGCAGATGAGTAACCTGGAAAGCAGTGAAGCTGACCCTGACAGGCAGGAGCCTCAGATTGTGAGCACCTCTCCTGACATCACAAAGCACTGTCTGCATCTCACCAGTGCCCCAGACCCAACAACTATGCAACCTGTGACTGTTTTGAAGAAGTCTCTGAATGGTCAAGTCCCACAGGAAGGAGAAACAGGACTATGCCTTTGCCCGTGAAGATGAAGTCCATGTGGCAGGACCTAAGGATGCAAGGAATCCTCACCAAGTTCACTGTGGGGGTGTATGAGATGTATGCCTGCATTGCCTTGGAGAAGGGTGACCATGAAGAATTCAACCAGTGCCAGACACACAGTTCAAGTCACTGTATGTGGAAAACTTGGCAGGTAATGTGGGTGAATGTACTCCATGCCAAATCTTCGACTACATCTTTACCGAGAACTCTGGAGACAACAGTATGGAGCTGGCCTACCTCACGAGGGAGCTGAAGGCAGACCCCTGTGGGTGCCATACGTTGGCACTGAGGGCAGCCTGGGCCCTAGGGAACTACCACCTCTTCTTCCGGCTCTATTGCCATGCACCTTGTATGTCTGGCTACCTTGTGGACAAGTTTGCAGACCAGGAGCTCAGGCCACCCTAAAGGTCATGATGAAACCCTTCTGGGCTGCACTGTCTGTCTCCTACCTGCAGTCCCAGCTGGCCTTCTAAGGCTAGTAGACACGTGCTGGGTCTTCCTAGAGCCCTTGGGCCTGTCCTACATGGGCCCAGACAATTCCAGCATGGACTGCTGCCTCAGCCTGGCGCAGCTGCCAGCCTTCTGAGCACCCATCAAGAAGGATGGGATTAGGACTGTGGCCCAGAGCCTCCTTTGTGGATTTCGGTTTTTTTTTAATTTATTTATTTTTATTTTATGTGCATTGATGTTTTGCTTGCATGTATGTCTGCGTGAGGGTGTCAGATATTGGAGGTAGAGACAGTTGTGAGCTGCCATGTGGATACTGGGAATTGAACCTGGGTCCATTTGGAAGAGCAGCCAGAGCTCTTAATCACTGAGCCAGCATCCCCAACCCTGTTTCCCACCTGGGATCTGTGCGGAGATTTTTCCTATGTTTTATTTATTTATTTATTTATTTATTTATTTATTTATTTATTTATTTATTTATTTATTTATCTCAGAAGGGATAATTGGGAGTATAGTGGAAGAGGATGGGGTGGGCACTCCAGGTTCTGTGTTCACCTCTCATCTCCACTAATGCTGTCTCAGTGTTTTCTTTCTCTCTCTTTTGAGCTCGTACTCCAGCACCTGACCCTGCATGCTGGCCCATCCCATGCTGGGGGGCCAGCAGGAGACAAGCCGTCCAGCCCGCACCCGCTGCAGGCGGGGCACCAGCCAGCCACATCTATTGCCTCGTCTGCCTCTTCAGACTCTTGTCCAGCCATTGGGGCCTCAGTGCTTGGGGTGAGGGAAGCTCCTTAAAGACTATGCCCCACCCCAGAAATGCAGCCAGCCAGACCAGCGCAACACTGCACTGAAGCCTCCAAGGCCTTCGCAGGACCATGCCGGTCAGGCTGCCTCATCCTCCTCGAGTTGTATTGACTCCATGCCTCTTCCTCCCTCGGCCCTAATGTTTCTTCTGATTTTTTTCTCTTCCCTCCCTCCTCTTCCTTTTCCCTCCCTGCTCGCTGGTTCAACATGGGTAAAATAGCTACCGTCCCTTCCTTCCTCCCCTCTGTCTTCATGGATCACCAGCTCGTGTGTCATGTTTCCTTCTCCTCTCTCTCTCTCTCTCTCTCTCTCTCTCTCTCTCTCTCTCTCTCTCTCTCCCTCTCCAACCCCCCTCTCTCTCTGTTTAAGTTATTTTTTTTCTTTCTCCTCTTTTCTTTTCAGCCCTCCCCCTTCTGCCATATAACTGGAGGATGTGCTAGAGGCTGTAAACAGCTGGACTGTCAGGCTGCTTTTTTTCCAGATGCCTCCTCCTCCCCACCTCTCCCCTCCTCTCACTTCATTCTCCTTGAACATTGAGTACAGTACATGTTGAAAGCTTGAAACCAAAATTAGAGAGGAGGGAGGGAAGGAGAGGGAAAAGAAGGCTATTTCAATAATGTAGCAGGAATCTTAAAAGTTGTTATTAATAAAATCAAACCCAAGGCCAGTTATTGGGGCCAATGCTGGTTGATCAGAGAGACAGAACGAGCCACAGCTATCTCACCTCGCCGGATCCTCAGCTGGTCTTGTCTCCTCAGACCGGAGGCCTCTGAATCCTCATCCAGAATGGGTCTCAGCTGAATTACTGCTCAAATGCCTGAATGCTTAACCAGCCACATGCTTAACCAGCCAAATGCTTAACCAGCCAAATGCTTCTAGTTTCTCGTCCTCACGCCTTATATACCTTTCTGCCTTCTACCACCACTCTCTGGGATTAAAGGCTGGCTTCCTGGGATTAAAGGCATGAGTCACCATGCCTGGCTGTTTCCAATGTGGCCTTGAACTCACAGAGATCCAGAGGGATTTCTGTCTCTGGAATGCTAGGATTAAAGGTGTGTGCTATCACTGCCTAACTAGTGGCTTTTCTGTTCTCTGACCCCAGATAAGTTTATTAAGGTACACGATATTTTGGGAAACACAATACCACCACATTTCCTCTCTTTTTGTCTAAAATTAAAGAAAACTTATAACTAATACAAGAAAAACTTTCCAATAAGTATATACAATATATACAGCCAAAAACTACATTAATGATGTCTAGTCCATTAACATTTGACAGATTCAGATAAAAACTCCATTATATATATTAACAATGTCCAGTCCAGTAACATGATAAACTCAGACCAAAAAATTTTCATTACTTATCTTATTTAAAACAAGTAGTTCCTTTTTAAAAGTAGATTCCATAATCTCCCTTTTTATCTTATATCCATATTCTATCTTTTTTCTTTTCATAATAGTTTTAGTAGTCTACCTTTTGTCATTTTTATATCTTCCCCTTTTTCTTCAGTGTAGATTCAATGATCTACCTATTTATCCTATTATTTCTTTATCTTTTTTCTCAGAGTAGATTCAATTATTATCTCATATCTTATTCTCTTTTTCTTTTTGCTTTCTAGGGGTGAAGATATCTTTAGGGAATCTTGAAAAGAAAAAAATTAGGTTAATTGTCAAGTCCTGTATCATTTGTCCAGTCTCTGCATAAAAGGAAAGTTCAGGGCTTGTTTCAAGTCCTTGTTCAAGTAGTCTGTCAGGCTGGATCATCTCAGCTAGCCATCTCAAAATTGTCCTAAGCAGTTTGTAGTCCAAAGCATAGCTTTCCGTGGTGTTAATCAGCTTAATAGCTTTACCATAATCCTTTTGAAGATTTCAAAGTTGCTGTTAGGTGTGGTCATGGTTCCATGCAGACTTTTTTTTTCTTTTTCTTTTTCTTTCTTTTTATTTTTTGTGCCTCCTCCGAGGTTTGGAGCAATCACAGTCTGATAAATGTCTGTCTCTCAGAACCATGAACATTCTTCCCTAGAACAGAAAATCTTCACAACAATTTTTCTGCGCCATTTGTCTTGCCAAACTTTACCAAACTGACCTTTGCCGATGCTTTCTTGTAACACGATGGTCCTGGCGATTCTTCTCTGAACCAGCAGCAGTAAACCCTTCGTCCCAGGTATCAGCATCACCGCAGTCACCAACACGATGAGAAGGAGCTGGCAACATGGAGCAGTAGCCACTGCTTCCATGGTCCCACCACTGTTTGTGGTTCGGCCCCGGGCCAAAGCTTCTCCCAAGCCTCCTAGGCCGGCCTCAAACTTGGGATCCTCCTGCCTCTGCCTCCTTCAGCAAATCCAACCAGCGTGTGCCACCACAACCGGCTGAGTGTAGCTTGGGCCTGAGCTGGGGCTCACAAGGCCACAGGCAAACAGCTTTTTCATGAATTCGTAACATGAACGTTGGGCGCCAGATGTAGCAGGAATCTTAAAAGTTCTTATTAATAAAATCAAACCCAAGGCCAGTTATTGGGGCCAATGCTGGTAGATCAGAGAGACAGAACAAGCCACAGCTACCTCACAATAAGATTTGTGAAAATTTGGTATGGTGATTTCTCTGGTACCAGTGGAGAGAGTCACCAGAGTGAGTCTTGGGGGGACAGGGGTATCAGAAATATTGGTATTAGACAGACTAGGCAGATTCAGAAAGAACAAACAGTGTTTCTTATTGTATCCAAGAACATAAAGATTCCTGGTTCGTTGTGGGCTTGATGATGGTGATAGTGGGCATGAACGTTTTCATGAACTGTAGAAAGTAACTCATCTCCCAAAACAGACCCACTATGTAATCCCAAAGACGAGCTCTTTTCCTATTTCAGCTTTCCACAAATAGCCAAAAAGGGAATTGAAGGGGGGCTGGGGATTTAGCTTAGGGGTAGAGTGCTTGCCTAGCAAGCGCAAGGCCCTGGGTTCTGTCCTTAGCTCTGGAAAAAAAGAGGAATTGAAGGTGCCGTCAATGGCAGTCCAATAACCCAACAGGATTCTGCCAATAAGTGGTGAACTATCTGCCTCCTAATGTACAGTGGAATGAATACAACCACAAGATATTTTCATGTCACATTTCAAAGCACAGATGATGAGTTCAAAATCCAGATAACAGTAGAGGTGGGTACAGGGAGGCACCGAAACTGAATTCTACAACCCAGAAACCTTGTTTTAAAAGTTGGTCAGCCCGATAACACTTCTTCTAGAGGCAAAAAATTTCCTCTCAGGATGTTCTGATTGAAAAACACTTCATAAAGGCATGGTGTTAACATGACAGGGAGAGTCCCAGAGGAGGGGAAAATTCCCCCTGGTAAATGTTTAACTCTTTCCAAAAGAGACTGGAGTCTCAGCAACTTATACTTGAAACTGAAACACGGAGAAATCGCTTTGAAGGGTTACAAGCTACACAAGTCAGGGTTTGCTGAGGTCATTTCTAATGAATTTACAAGGTACTAAAGTAAAAAAAACAAATTCATGACTTACTGAGATAAATTACAAGTTGGAGACACTACTAGACAAACCAGTTCACAAAACCCAAGCAATGTTGGAGCTTCTCAAAGATTACAGAGGCCAGCATTCCCAGCAGGGACAATAAAAGTATATGGGCACTAACCAGGATCAGAATTCACAGCTGATTTTGGGAAACCAAAGCAAGATTGAAATTAGAAATTAAGACCCAAAGTGTGGCAGGCCAGGGTGTATTGATAGAAAGGTGTTTCTAATTATTCCACCTGAACGCCACATGGAAAAGTAAAACTCACAGTGGAAGTAGGGGAGAAAACAGCAAGGGGAGAAAGGCTGAGGATCATCTAGCTACTAAGGAAGGAGTAACTGGAAGGACACAACACATGTTAAGTGTCCTGGACTTTTTGCTCAGGGGAGAAAGAGTATTTCCATGGTATTCTTGAAGACAGATCACTGAAGATGCAATTGACACACTTGAAGAGCAAACATATTAGAAGACAACTAAAAAGAATTTTCAGAATCCCTGGAATATGTTAATAAAATTCTTTTTTTTTTTTTTGTTTGTTTGGGTTTGTTTGTTTGTTTCGTTTTTCCAGACAGGGTTTCTCTGTGTAGTTTTAGTGCCTGTTCTGGATCTCACTCTGTAGACCAGGCTGGCCTCGAATTCACAGAGATCCACCTGGTTCTGCCTCCCGAGTGCTGGGATTAAAGGCATGCACCACCACCGCCCGGCATAAATAAAACTCTTAATAGCAAGTTTGGATTCAGATCTCAGAAATCCTTCTGCAAATGTCTCATATTACTAACTAAACTGTTGTGCAAGAACTGCAAGACATGTTCCCTGAAAAATTTGATACTATGTCATCTCACAAAGTGTGTGATTCTGAGGACATGCAGTTTCTTTTCTTATTTGTATTACCTCATAAGTGTGATTCAATGACTGGATGTCTCAAGTATTCTTAGTTAGGTTCCTATTGACCAAAAGCAACTTAAGCAGGAAGGGGTTTATTTCAGCTTACAACTCTCAGATTCCACTCCATCACTGAGGGAAGTCAGGACAGGAACTCAAGCAGGGAAGGAACCAGGAGGCAGGATCTGATGCAGAGCTGATGGAGGGATGCTGCTTACTGGCTTGCTCCTCATGTCTTGCTTTCTTATATACGCTACGAACACCTAACCAGGGATGGCACTAGCCACATCAATCAATCAATCAAGAAAATGCACTATGCCGGGTGGTGGTGGCACATGCCTTTAATCCCAGCACTTGGGAGGCAGAGCCAGGCAGATCTCTGTGAGTTCGAGGTCAGCCTGGTCTACAAAGCTTGTTCCAGGAAAGGTGCAAAGCTACACAGAGAAACCCTGCCTCAAAAAACAAAAACAAAACAAAAAACAAAAGAAAATGCACTACAAACTTGCGTATAGTTAAATCTTATAGAGGCATTTTCTTTTTTTCATTTTTCTTTATTAAGAAAACAGATCCCAACCCCCTCCCTCCTCCCACCCCCAGCTCTCTCTCCCAAGCCACCCAGCACCCCCATATCCCCCAAACCAAGGTCTCCCATGGGGAGTCAGCAGAGCCGGCACACTGAGCCTAGGCAGGTCCAAGCCCCTCCCCACTGCACCAAGGCTGCACAAGGCATCACACCACAGGCACCAGATTCTCAGAAGCCTGCCCATGTACCAGGGACAGATCCAGACCCCCCTGCCTGGGTGCCCCCAAACAGTTCGAGCCAAACAACTGTCTTCCACATCCAGATGACCTAGTCCAGGCCCATGGGGGCTCCACAGCCACCAGTCCACAGTTCTTGAGCTTCCACTGGTGTGACCGGTCATCTCTGCACATTAGAGGCATTTTCCCAAATGACTGAAGTTTGTGTCAAGTTAACACAAAACTAACCAGGACACAAGTCTTTAATGAAATTGATACAAACCAAGCTGGTATCTTTCCTGATAGGAAATCTAAACACTGGCTACCAGAATTCATGACTGGCCTTTAAGTTTACAGCATTTGATAAAGTCTGGAACACAGGTTAATAAATTGCACAAAAAGGATGCCAGGTAGCAGTGACACATGCCTTTAAACCCAGCACTTGGGAGGCAGAGCCAGGCAGACCTCTGTGAGTTCAAGGTCAGCCTGGTCTATAGAGTGAGATCCAGGACAGGCACCAAAACTACACGGAGAAACATAAATAAATAAATAAATAGATAGATAGATAGATAGATAGATAGATAGATAGATAGATAGATAGTACAAAAATGCTTCCTGCTGATATAACTCAGCTAAATGATACTCCATGGCATCTGGAAACATACAGATCTCACCATGCAGTTGGGGCCTGCCTGGAATTCTCTATGTAGGCCAGGCTGGCCTTGAACTCACAGAAATTCACTTGTTTCTGCTTAAAGGCATGTGCCATCATGCCATCTCTAAATATTTTTTTTTTAATTTTTTTTTTAAGATTTATTTATTATGTATACAGTGTCCTGTCTGCATATATGCCTGCAGACCAGAAAAGGGCATCAGATCTCATTGCAGATGGTTGTGAGCCACCATGTGGTTGCTGGGAATTAAACTCAGAACCTTTGGAAGAGCAGCCAGTTCTCTTAACCGCTGAGCCATCTCTTCAACCCGTCTAAATATTTTTAATGATTAATAATGATAATTCTCACGTAGCTGGCCAGTTATGTAACATTAGAAAAAGTTCTGAAGTTTGTTTGTCTGAATGACAAGACTGGCCACAATCATAAAGATGCCTAGACAGTGAAAGCCATTCTCAGGGACAAGTGTCCAGCTCAGTCTATCAAGAGAATATTAAAATCATTTCCTTCATGAGCTTCAGAGTAGAGGATGTATTGAGACAAAATCGGGGGCAGGGGGTATTTTTCTACTGTGTAGTAGTGGAACTGATTTCTTCTTTGTTTCTGAATGGTTAGTTGCTCCAAAGTGGAAGATGCTTCCCAGAATTAGGATACACAAAGAAGTTGGTCCCAATCCAATAGGTATAGAAGATCATTTGAAAATGCTCAACTTGAAGCTCTTAAGAGAGTTGGTGCTAGCCGGGCGTTGGTGGCGCACGCCTTTAATCCCAGCACTCGGGAGGCAGAGTCAGGTGGATCTCTGTGAGTTCGAGGCCAGCCTGGGCTACCAAGTGAGCTCCAGGAAAGGCACAAAGCTACACAGAGAAACCCTGTCTCGAAAAACCAAAAAAAAAAAAAAAAAGAGAGAGTTGGTGCTACATAAGCATCTCCTCAAGATTAAAACATTCCATTCCACAGGGAAGATTCTTAAGCAGGAAAAAAGGTAAACAATGCAAAATAACTTCAGGAAGTCCCTGAAACTGAGCAGATTCACTAGGCCTCTCCGTGCCAGAGTAAGCAATAAAAGCTGAGAGTCTCCCTCAGATACAGGAGAGCCAAGCTGCAAAGAAGACTCTCAGACCAGACCAGCTGCCTGGAAGAAACAGAAACCAGCTAAGCTGCTTGGAAGAGAATTAGACCAACTGAGGCACCTGCAAAGGACACACTCAACCTGTTGTGCTGCCTGTAAGCTGTGGAGTGTGCTCCAGGTTCCCAGCTTTTGTGAGCTGTCACCCATGATGGGGTGGAGATTGGTGCTGCAGCTGTCTTTGAGTCATTTCTGCTCCTGTAAGTGACCCCCTCAAAAAAAAACCTCATTGGTTCACCAAATTATACTTTGGTAGTATCTGTACTTTGGTCAGTCATGGGTTCTCTAACTGGGGTGAGTAGATGTGTGTTTTGTGTCACTCCAGGAAAAGCTTTGTCCCACAACAGTTGGGAAAGAGAGTGTAATTGAATATGTGTGATAAGAAAGCAGAAGTGGGAGGAATAACTGGAGGTAGATGGATCAATGGAAAGGGCAGTAGAGGAGAAATAAAATGAAAATAAAGTATAATCACACACACACACACAATGATGAAACTCATTACTTGGTATGCTAACTTAAAATCATTTAAAAGAGGGTCAAAAGAAGATAACAATGGTGTTTTGAATTGAACATCACACACACACACACACACACACACACACACACACACACAAACCCACACTTAAGGATTGTGAACAGTCTTTCAAAAAGGAAAAATCCAAAACTTCAGCATTTGCTAAGAATCTAAAATGTGTATTCATAGTAAAGTGCTTGCTATACAAGCTTGAGAGCCTGAATTTGGACCCTAAGTCCCCACATGAAAGGCAAAGTATGGAAAAACATGCCTGTAATCTCAGCACTGGGGAGGTGGAGACAGATGGATCCTTGGGGTTTGCTGGCCAGACAGTCTCTCAAATAATAAGGTAGAGAGTGATAGATGAAGACATTTGACTGTCAATCTTTGGCTTCTACACTTATACATATATACACATGCATGTAATACACAAAAGATACAGATTTATAAGGAAGAAATTTGATGATTAGCCATCGCTTGAAGAAGGGAAGTCATGCTTTTCTGTGGCTTAAATATAGTGCACTGGCCAGGAACTGTCTAATTAACACACTGAAATCATATATGTTGAACAACCCCAAGCTGATTTTACTTTGAAAGCATTTGTTCAAGGGCCTGGTACTTACTATTTATTAAAAGCCTTACTGACAAGCTACAAGCTTCCCACTGCAACAATTATAAACTAATATAGAACCCAGGCCATTTTAGGAGCAATGACTGAGAGACCCTAGTCTTTGTGTTCCAGAGGGTTTAGTTACAGTTTTTTTTTAATTTTGTTTTCCTTTTTATCCATTTCCTTTTTCAAAAATTAATTTTAATAAGCATACAAAATAATGGGTTTCTTTGTGATGTTTATATATATATGTATCACCATACTTGGCTCATATTTGCTTCGCATTACCCTCAAATGCCTGTCCCTACTAGTTCCCTTCCTAGCCCTAACTCTCCTTCCTCCTTCAAATTAGTCCCCCTACTGCCTTCATGTTATATTCAATTTCCCATGTTTAAAATAAGTTTCTACTGAGTTCACTAGTTATTCTTCTGCAAATAATCAGGATGTTCATACATGTTTTGTAGAGGCTGTTTAAATAATGCACTGATGCCACCTATCAACAATATCTAAATTATAGATCTTATTAACATTTAAGTGGTCTCAAACCACTAATAACCACTGACATTGGAAACACTCTGTGCTGCTTCACTGTAGTCCCTAAGCAGACTGTGATTTCACATGTGGGCCTAATTACCAAGGAGTAGAGTTAAGTAGCAGTGCAGCTTTCCAGATGAAATTGTTTTGGAAATGTACATATTCAAACAAAAGCGCCTCATTTGAGCAGTGAATCATGCTGCTGGCACTGGTCCATTACTGCAGCGTCCAGTTTAATATGCATAAGGATATGCCAGTAGTAATCTCTTACAGTTGGATTTGTGCAGAAAAGGGGTCAACAATCTTTTTCTGCATAAAACCAGATGATAAATAATTTTAAGGCATATGTGCCTCTGTCACATATATTTTATTGTTGTTTAGTTGTTTTTTAAACATCCCATTAAAATATAACCCTATACAAAAATAGAACAACAACCAGATTTTGTCTACAGGACATCACTGGCAGGCCACTGAAAACTGACATTTTTTTAATGTCTGGGTAAATAATGACATTCAGCCATGCTTTTTTTTTTTTTTTTTTTTTTTTTTTTTTTGGTTTTTCGAGACAGGGTTTCTCTGTGTAGCTTTGTGCCTTTCCTGGAACTCAATTGGTAGCCCAGGCTGGCCTCGAACTCACAGAGATTCGCCTGCCTCTGCCTCCCGAGTGCTGGGATTAAAGGCGTGCACCGCTGCTGCTGCTGCTGCTGCTGCTGCTGCTGCGCTGCCGCTGCCGCCGCGCCTGCCGCCGCCGCCGCCGCCGCCGCCGCCGCCGCCACCACCACCCGGCTGCTTTGGTATACATCATTGTACAGTGTCTTGAATAACTGATTATTCAATGATTATTGAGTGATTATTTTTAAATTATTCGATGATTATTAAACCACGAGTCCCTAAGAGGTAGTTTAGATCATGATCTTAATACTATTCTTCCCAAATGGCCCACATATGTAAAAAGAAGAACTAGAAATGTTAATGCTGTGTGCTGTGAGAATTATGTGTTTAAAAAACAGAAGTCTTGCCGGGCGGTGGTGGCGCACGCCTTTAATCCCAGCACTCGGGAGGCAGAGGCAGGCGGATCTCTGTGAGTTCGAGGCCAGCCTGGGCTACCAAGTGAGTCCCAGGAAAGGCGCAAAGCTACACAGAGAAACCCTGTCTCGTAAAACCTAAAAAAAAAAAAAAACAAAAAGCAGAAGTCTTTTGTTGCTGCTGTTGTTTGAGACAGCATGTCTCTGTGCAGCTCTGGCTGTCCTGGTATTCACTATGTAGACCAGTCTGGTCTCAAACTCACATGTCGGCCTGCCCTTGCCTCCCAAGTGCTGGGAATAAAGGTGTCTGCCATTACGCCAAGCAAAAACAGAGGTCCTGAAAGAAGTTACATTCATCTGGAAAAATGGTGGCTATTCCTAAAATTTCAATTAATTATAAAAAATAAACAATCCTAATCCTAACTGTATTCAGTTACAACTCTGAAATATGTGAAGGGAAAATTAACAGTATTACAAGTAGAAATATATCTTACCTCCATATTAAGAGATTTTCTTGGAAATTGACAGATGAAAGTAGACAAAACAGTCAGTAATGATGCAGAAAATTAGGACAAGCTTTTTCTGGTGGCTATATCTATAAAACACTATACCTAGCAACTAGAAAACAAACATCCTTTGAAAGAACACATGAACAAGGTCACAGGTGTTCATTTATGAAAGTACTAAGCCAAAGGAACAAATGGGGCCACACTGATTGTATGCTCCACTTGCCAAATTACTTATAAAGCATGGTACTGCATCCACCTGAAAAACAGCTTGTTTTTCTAATCTACACAAAGGCACTGCGTCATCTATTGTTGGCCCAGCACAGGGAACATTTATGAAAACCATCAACTAGACACAATAAAGCCTGTGTCAGCGCAATTCAAAGAATCACTCTCATTCAAATCTTAATCTTCTGACCTTGATGCAACTAAATTGAAAACCAATAATAAAATGATAAATAAAATGTCCATCTTTGGAAACTTAAAAACATCCTTTGAAATAAACCACAGCTCAGGGAAAATTCACACTAAAAAGATAAAATAACACCAAAACTATCGAAAATATTCTACCTCAACAACTAATGAAAGCCTCAAAGCTAAAGTGAAATTCAAAGATAAAACTGTGCATGTAAATAACAATAAAGTTATTAAAAAAATAACATTGGAAATTTAAAAACTAAGCATCCAACTTAAAAAGTTCCAAATACAAAAGCCTGGCATGGTGGTTTATGCCTGTCATCCTAGAACATGGGACTTTGAAAGAGGAGAATTGCTGAGTTCAAGGCTAACCTAACATATATAGTGAGTTCCAGTGTCTCAAAAAAATGGTCCAGTGTTAAGGATGTAATTCAGTTTGTAGAATGGGTGCCTAGCATTCAAAAGGCTCTGGATTCAGTCCCCAGCAATGTTCAGACTGGGCATGGTGACATATGCCACTGATCCTAGCACTCACGGAAGTAGAAGCCAAGGATCAGGAGTTCAAACTTGTCCTCTATTATACAGTGACTTCAAGGTCAGCCTGTTCTCGCTCTCGCTCTCGCTCTCTCTCTGTCTCTCTCTTTCACACACACACACACACACACACACACACACACACACACACACACACAAAATAACCATTGCAACCACCACACTCAGTACTGTGACTCCTGTCTGCCTGTTAATGCAACACTCTGAGAAGTATAAAACGGTCTGGGATCAGGGCTAGTGCCTAAAATAGTAAATTCCCAATATTTCCCTAATATAAGCATCTCTCCCTTTGTTGCTAGAACCTTATAATTCACTGATACCTGTATGTAAAGCTGGAAAAGAAATATTTCTTTACTGGGAAGGATCACTCTATAGGGCTGGAGAGATGGCTAAGTGGTTAGGAGCAAGTATTGCTCTTGCAGAGATTCTAAGTTCAGTGGCTCATAGCTCTGTTTCTCCAACTCCAGGATATCTGACACCCTCTTCTGGCCTCCACAGGTACCTGCACTCATATACTCATACCCCTGAACAGACATACATGTACACAGAATTTAATTAAAAGAAAACTAAGTCTTTTTAGAAAAGGATCATTCATCCCCCTTGAATATTGAACCCATATATTCTGGATACAAAAGGAATAATGGCTTATATTATCCTACACTTTAAAATACTTACAAGGGTAACTGGAGGGAATGATCAGTGGCTAAGAGCTCTTGCTGCTCTTCTAGAGGCTCCAGGTTTGGTTCTCAGGACTTACAACCACCTGTGACTCCAGCTCCCGGGGTTCTGATACCCTGTTTTGGGTTCTGTTGGCATCCACACACATGGCACATACACATTCACATAAACAAAAATGAATGGTAGCTATTAAAAGTATTTCCAAGGTTCTTTGGGAAAATACCCTAAACTTGCTAGTTACAGTCTTCTTTTGGGGAGGGGGGATGAGTTCGAGACAGGGTTTCTCAGTGTAGCCCTGGCTGTCCTGGAACTTGCCCTGTAGACCAGGCTGGCCTTGAACTCACAGAGGTCTGCTTGCCTCTGCATCCCTAGTGCTGGAACTAGTTGCAGTCTTCTAGTTGCAGTGTCATAACTGTGCTTCCAGCAGGAAATGTCCCTATTCTATCAAGCCACATTCTTCTGGTTGATAGAATGCTGCATAGAAACCAATAAATTCTACAGGGATTGGCCTATCACAACATGTCCTCCATCCTAAAAATGAATTGTGAGTGGCAACATTAGAAAGGACCACCATGGTGAAGAATAAAATATTGTGAGTCCACAGGATGATACCAGCAGAAGCATTACTAATACGGAGAGCAAATCCATATTTAAAGCATGTTTTTCATCCTGTGAAGACATTTAGAACCTACTACATGATGGAAGAGTTCTAGTATAACCAACTTCCCACTAGGAGACTGACTACCTGCTCCCCCTGAAGAATGGAGCTCTTCTGGTGTTTCAGGGTTTGGTCTCTGCTGATAAGCAGGCTGCCTATTCAACAGTGGCAGTGGACAGATCCGCTTCCATGAGGGAAAAAATGTTATTGAGTCCACACATAGGCCCCACTTCCACAGTCTCGAGCTTTATTCCTGTGCTTTCTGAGCAAGCCCTAGGGTAGCTGAGGAAACAGGTCACTAACATCTTTCAAATGGGTCATCAGATACACTTCACAGTGGGGCCCATTCTAGAGGTCTGTGCATGTATTTCTCTGCTGGGCCTCCTTATCATCAAATGCTTATTTTGTTTTTTCCTCATTCTTCTGGAGCCACCTTGTTAGTCTCTGCATAAGAATAAGTGTAGAGTAGTTGACTTCTTTTTCTTTCTTTCTTTCTTTCTTTTCTTTCTTTCTTTCTTTCTTTCTTTCTTTCTTTCTTTCTTTCTTTCTTTCTCTCTCTCTCTCTCTCTCTCTCTCTCTCTCTCTTTCTTTCTTTCTCTCTTTCCTTCCGTATTTCTTTCTTTCAACTGGGTCTCTCTGTGTAGTTCTGGCTGTACTGGGTCTCTCTGTGTAGTCCTGGCTGTACTGGGACTCTCTGTGCAGTTCACACTGTCCTGGAACTCAAAGATAACCTCCTGCCTCTGCCCTTGCCTCCCAAGTGCTCAGATATGAGCGATTACACATCAAGCTACTTTGTTTCTTTTTCCTCTAAAAGAGAATCAGACTTGTTACTTGGGAAGATTTGGGGATTTGAGTATATGCTTCTCTTTTTGTATTTTCATGCATTAATTGTATGGGTTTGCTGAGTCATGAGGCCCAAGGAACAGAACTGTCTGCATTGCAGTCCAGATTTGTCACTGAGCCATTTTTTCAGATACCACTCAAAATTGGCCTTCTAACAGTTTACTCAGGCAGTGGTCAAAGCAATGTACCTAAATATAATATATATTACCTTCTAAACTCTAGAGGCTAGTGAAGATGGATTTATTTGTAGTGATTGATTCACAAGAACACAACTTGACTTTAGTGTGTTTATTCATTTATTTATTCATGTTTCCCAGGCTGACCTCAATCTTCCTATGTCATCGAGGACGACTCTGAACTCTTGATGCTCTTGTCTTTATCTCCAAAGTGATAGAACTCTAGGTGAGCACCAACCTAATTTAATTTAGTTTAGTGCTTTGATTAGAATCCAGAGCCTCATGCATGCTGGACAAGCATTCTGCCAAGCAAAAATCCAAACCCTTGAATTGATTTTTAAAAGGGCATGTCTTAACATGTTCCAAATGGCTCAGCCATCTATAAACAGCCATGTAACAGACCCTTGAGCTTTCATGGGTTTATCTTCTATCCTTTGTGCATAAAGCATCTAGTGTGCTTCATTCTTCCTGTTCAGTGTAATCATTAGAATAAGGCCATCATCATGTCTGTGGGATAAAAAAGACAACCAACTTCTTTCTGGAATAGATTATGACAGCAGATAATACTGAGGTTAGAGAATAAGAGTAAACATTTTTATTTTCTTTTTTTATTGTTTTTTAGATTTATTTTATTTTATGTATATGGGTGGTTTTGCCTGCATATATGTGTATGCACCACATGAGTGCATACCTGGTGTTGTAGATGTCAGAAGAAGGCATCAATCCCCCTAAAACTGTTACAAATGTTTGTGATCCCCCAAATGGGTGCAAGCAACTGCAGCCCCATCTGCCATAAGAGCAGTGAGTACTCTTAACCTCTGAGCCATTTCTCCAGCCCCCAACATTTTTTATTTTCTGCCACATAGCTCCACATCCAGAAAGGCAAGTAGATTTTGATATTTGCTAAGGCAACATATACCAAATGCTGTGTTGATGTTTTTGTTCAGTAAAGATATAACCTTGGGAGGCTAGAGAGGTAGCTCAGTGATTAAGAACACTTGCTGCTTTTGCAGACCACCTGGGTTTGGTTCCTAGAATACATGTTGAAGAGCTCACAACTATCTGTAACTCCAACTCCAAGGAATCTAGTGCTCTCATTTGACTTCCAAGGGCATCCACATGGACATACACCTACACACACACACTAACACAAACACACATGCACATACACATAAATAAAAAATAAAGGCTAGGTGTAGTGGCACACCCCATTAATCCTAGCATTCAGGAGGTAGGGTTTAGCAGATAGCTGTAAGTCCAAAGCCGCCTGGTCTACTCAGTGAGTTCTAGACCAGCCAGTGTTATATAGTGAGATCCTGTCTCAAAAAAGAAACAAATTTCTGCTGGGCAGTGGTGGTGCATGCCTTTAATCCCAGCACTTGGGAGGCAGAGTCAGGCGGATCTCTGTGAGTTCGAGACCAGCCTGGTCTACAGAGTGAGATCCAGGACAGGCACCAAAACTACACAGAGAAACTTTGTCTCAGAAAGAGAAAGAGAGAGAGAGAGAGAGAGAGAGAGAGAGAGAGAGAGAGAGAGAGAGAGAGAGATTTCTAAAATACACTCTTAGCTTAGGGATCACAGTTCTGATTGGCAACACCAGCACCTGATCAACTAATGATAATCCATAGTCATCTATCAAAATCTTACAGCTTTTTCCATAGATTAAAAAAGATAAAGGGGAGGTTGTGGTTGAAGTCATTGCATTTCCATGTTTTAAGTTCTTGGTTATGGCTGTTGTAACTAGAGTTTTCCTGCCTTGCCCACAGTCAGGACAAATCTCTGTCACCCGCCAGTCCCACAGGCGCTCAGACCCAACCAAGTAAACACAGAGACTTATATTGCTTACAAACTGTATGGCTGTGGCAGGATTCTTGCTAACTGTTCTTACATCTTAAATTAATCCATTTCCATAATCTATACCTTGCCACATGGCTCGTGGCTTACCTGCGTCTTCACATGCTGCTTGTCATGGCGGTGGCTGGCAGTGACTCCTTCTGCCTTCCTGTTCTTTCTTTTCTACTCTCTGTTAGTCCCACCTATACTTCCTGCCCAGCCACTGTCCAATCAGTGTTTTATTTATTGACCAATCAGAGTAATTTGACATGTAGACCATCCCATACCAGGCTGTACTTATTTTGATTGCTCCTGGGATTCAGTATTGATTCAGTATGAAGGATGAAGGGAGGGAGAGGTAAAGTTGCAGAGGTTATTTATCTCTATAAAACTGTCTTTCCAAGGGTCAGTGTGTCAGAAAAATAATGTGTGGTGATTCTGTTGAGATGAGTGCAAGTTTGCAGTGAAAACAACAAAGCCAAGACATCATTTCCTATGTCCCCATTACTGAAGCAAAAAACACAGCCCTCAATTCAAATGGGATATGAAATTGTTTATTCTAGGGACTGGAGAGATGTCTCAGCAGTTAAGAGCACCGGCTCCTCTTCCAAAGGACCTCGGTTCAATTCCCAGCACCCACATGGCAGCTCACAACTGTCTGTAACTCTAATTCCAGGGAACCTGACACCCTCACACAGACATAGATGCAGGCAAAACACTGATGCACAGGAAATAAAAAGAAATAAATAATTTTTAATGTTTAATAAAGATTTTAAAAATGGGTATTGCAAAAATCAAACAAAGAAAATGAGATTATTTATTCTAAAGCCAAATATGAGAGTGACCATGGCCAGGGAACACAGACTTAAGTTATACCAAATACCATCTTCCAACATGGTAATAGTTTCATGAAGTTTTTATAGTCACAAACCAAAGAAAACTGAAAATGAAGACGTTTTTCAAATGCACTGATGGAAACATCAGAGACCAGTTACAACAAAACAGTAATCTGACGTAAGCCTCAGATGTTAGCTGGTGACATTCTTAGTCTTTGGATTGGTAGAAACTTGGGGTGTGTAAGTATACTCCAAAACCTATTTACCTAATAGTAACAAAGATCTTAGGTCAAACTCATAGTTAGGTAATATGTGACTGTTTAGGGGACTAAGCCTAAGCTTTGGCTCTGTGAATGCATCATCCTAACTCCTTACAATCATTAAAGTTTCACCAATCAATCAGGCTTGTAGAATGTTTAACGTAGGCAGGGCTTTGGGGAGGTGACCTCAGTTAATACCCCTCTGTGAAAAAACCAAAGTGTCATACTGAATATTCAAAATTAGCTTCAAAACAGGCATGGTGGTACATGTCTATAATCCTAGTAGTTGGTAGGCTAGGGTGAGATTTTGGCAAGATAAAGACCAACTTGGGCTACATAGTGAGCCCTAGAACAGCTTGGGCTATGTAGTGAGATCTTATATTAAAAAAAAAAATAAATGGCAGTAAGAAAAAATATAGAAGAGTTAGTATCAATTCAAAGACAGGATCTGATAACTCTGAGAAGGGAGGTGTTTCTTCCTTGGTCATGGTTCTCTAATAAATGACAACAGGTCCCAATCTAAGGAAGGCCTGCAGGGTTTGTAGCACATGTGTGCATGACAGCATAGCACTAGGGCTCTTTTTCAAAGACATTCAGATCCTGTCCTCAGGTAGAGATTGCAGATCTGTAAATTGGCTTAGCAGATTTGAGAACAGTGTCTAGAAGTCTGCCAAGTACCAAGTCAGCATCTATATGGCATGAAATAACCCCTTGGGAATTCCACAGTCAACCACTGCAGTTTTTAGAGGTGAACATACTTTTGTCACCACCCCATCACCCTGCTTGATTATGTTAATTGTGCCAACTTTAGCTCTGATACTTAAGTGCTATTGCCTAGACTGTACCCTTTAGGGTTCTATGGTTTCTACTGAAATCAGGGTGCCTAGATTCACCATGGTAACTTCCCCCATCATCTCCAGCTTATAGATGCTATTTTGTGCAGCATTTCAATAACACAGATGATACTCTTACCAATGTTGAATTTTTTTTTTATCCTTTTTTTTTTTTTTTTTTTTTTTTTTTTGGTTTTTCGAGACAGGGTTTCTCTGTGTAGCTTTGCGCCTTTCCTGGAACTCACTTGGTAGCCCAGGCTGGCCTCGAACTCACAGAGATCCGCCTGCCTCTTCCTCCCGAGTGCTGGGATTAAAGGCGTGCGCCACCACCGCCCGGCACCAATGTTGAATTTTTAAGCAATATTCTTTTTTTTAATTGCAGGCATAAGTTGGGCATGGTTACACAGGCCTTTAGCTATCAGTAGCTCCTCACATAAGTATAGGGCCTTCAGGGCCCCTCCCCCAACCATGCTGGAATTCTGACTGGCTTGATCTTGTCTTATTCAGAGTAATCAGAGTTGCTGTGTGCAATGTTATGGAATAGTCTTTTTGTACACTATGAAGATGGTGTCTTTGCCAAAGCACCTTTGATTGGATTAATAAAACAGCTGACTGACCAATAGCTAGGCAGGAAGTGGTTAGGTGGGTGCTGAAAAAAAGGTACTTCCACGTGATAGAGCATAGATAAGAAACATGGTTTAATTTAATTTAAGTTTTAAGAGCTAGTTAGTTAGTAACAAGCCTAAGCTATCGGCAAAGCATTTATAATTAATATTAAGTCTCTGTGTGGTATTTTAGGAGCTGGCTGGAGGGACAGAAAAAGTCCACCTACAGTGTAACAGGTATGTCATATCCAGAAGTCAGCATTCCACAGCTCTCCTCCCTATCCACTAGCTCTTCCATTCTTTCCACACTCTCTTCCCCAATGTTCCTTCAGCCTTAGCTGGGAAGAAATTGATATAGGTGATTCAACCACAGCTGAGCACTCAGTTACTCATGCTCAGCATATTGACCAGTTTTAAGTCTCTCCATTAACCACTACCTGTCAGAACATGGCCCAAGAATGGAGTCGTGTGAGGAAAATTCTGAGTGCTTGTGAGAAAACTCCAAGAAAACAAGACAAGTCTTCCAAGAGAATAAGGTCTTGTGACCTCGGTTTCTTCAAAAACATGAAATTGTTCTTGGAATGTGTTCTCATGCCCCTCTCAGATATGGTGGATACGAGTGAGTTTACTTCAGATTATTCATCACAGCTAGCTATTGTTATTTGTTTGTATTCCTCGATGAAAAACCACGTTTTTGCCATATGCAGCTTAACTGCCACGTGTGGCTTGTCTGCCATGTGTGGCTTGCCCTTGTGATTGTACACTTGGTGACAAGTGGCTCCCAAATCAAGGACCTGAAGTAGGCTTTGAGAAAAGAGAGTGGAGGTGGGTAAGAATAATGGTGCAGAAACCAGGGAAGGGTTTGCTTTATGACAAGCTTGAGTATCATTTTTTGTTTTGTTTTGTTTTTTGAGACAGGGTTTCTCTCTGTAGCTTTGCGCCTTTCCTGGAACTCACTCTGTAGACCAGGCTGGCCTCGAACTCACAGAGATCTGCCTGGCTCTGCCTCTGATGCTGGGATTAAAGGCGTGCACCACCACTGCCCGGCTTTGAGTATCATTTTTTAAAGAAAGAAAGAGCGCAAGTATCACAATCACAATTATTAGATTGCTTGCAAGTTGTTTATCATTATTGTAATCCCTGGTTTCCAGAAGAAGGAACTTTAGTTGAAGAAGCATGTGACAAAATCCAAAAGATTATTGAAAATGTGTACAAACAAGAGGAAAATATCACTGTTCAATTTTGGGTCACTTGAACATTGATTCAAACTGTTATTGGAATACTCAAGGAGGATAAGGAAGATATTAATCACAAGGAAGAGATGGCTAATTCCCTGAATGAATATAAACTAGATGATCAACCCTTAAAACTGGAGAAAGAGGCAAAAAAGAGATTTTCCCCATTCAGGCAAAATTGATTGTAAACACAGCACCACTGATAAACCACAGATAAACCCCCTTATTGGAGCCATTGCCTGAAAATGACCCTGAAGCACTGGGTGAGGAATTTGATAATCACTCTAATCTTGAATCCTCTCCACTTCCTGATGAGGATTTTGGAAAGCCTATGAAAATGGTAAATGTACAAGCTGGACAATCTAGGGCACTTCAGGGAAAAGGAATGGGTTTACCAATTCCTCCCTGGCCTCATGAGCTGCGCTTGCTATTTCCAGTGCAATTTCAGCAAAATTAAAATGTTTATCATGGGGAAGGGGTATGCATTTGTTATTGCAGATGGATCCACCTAAACATTATGGATTCCTTTTCAGCTGCTCTGGCCCTGGGCCATCAAGGACAGCATCACAGGGAAAGAAGATAGTGGAAGTCAGCAGAAAGAGGGCAAACCAACTAAAGGGCAAAAGGGAATATCGACCATATTCTCTGACTAAACCAATACAAATCTATGGGTATGAGCCTAAATATTTTGACAATGTGACCATTGTTTAGCAAAACAACAACAGTAGATTCTCTCCTAGGGACTATGATTTCCCTGGTCACGGGATTTTGCTCAGATTTGCAGTAACTGACATCAGATTCTTCAGGTAGGACAGTCCTCACATGCAATCAGAAAGTGCTTTGTTTCTTTCATAACCCCAATGTTTAGTCTTTGCTGGTGTATTTTGTTTGTTTGTTTTGATTTTTCTTGTTGTTGTTGGTCGTGGTGGTGGGTGGGTGTTAAGCAAACTTTGCACATTCTACACAAGTACTCTACCAATCAGCTACATCTCTAGCCCCTCATGAATATATTTCTTGATACAGTGTCCTTCTGAGAGGATGATCAACTGGGCAGGCATTTGTCTGGGTGGCTACATGAATATGCTTTTAATTGTGAATTCATTACAATAAAGTAATTTTTATTTAAAAAAATGAAAATACCACAATCTAACCCTTAAGATCTTGGAAAACCAAGGTAGTGGGTCATCCTATAGCACAGAGCTTTTAAAAAAAAAAACAAACTCAGAATTTATTAAAAAGAGGTTTTCAAGGCTGAGAAGATGGCTTACCGGTCAAGAACATTTACGGCTCTTCCAGAGGACCTGAGTTTGGTTCCCAGCACCCATGTCAGGTGGCTCAAAGCCGCCTGGAGATCTGACCTCTCTTCTGGAGTCCTCAGGCTCCCTCACACCCCACTCCACCGCACTCACCTCTCTCTCTCTTTCTCTCTCTCTCTCTCTCTCTCTCTCTCTCTCTCTCTCTCTCTCTCTCTCACACACACACACACACACACACACACACACACACACCAACCTAAAATTACAACATTCTTTTTCAAATTGCCTTTAATGGACATTAATTAGTAGAGGGAGACACTTTAGGAAAAGAACAATGGAATCCAGTTGTGGTGCTAGCTGCTCAAGGGGAGCCACGCCAAGAACTTCTAAGAAGAGAATTGAAGGGGAAGGTAGGTTCAGAGCAGATGTGCATAACGTGCCCATATTCCCCTTCCCCTTAGGAGATTGGAGAGGTGCTGAAATCTAACAACTGATTTGTTTGTTTTGTTTTGTTGAGACAGGAGGAGGTTTTCTATATATCTCACCCACTATGTAACTCACCTCTTCTGCTTCTAGCCTCCTGAGCACTGGGGTTACAGGCATGAGCCGCTATGCTTGGATGATATCTAACATGTCTATTTCTTTTGGTTTGGTTTGGTGACAAGATCTCATTTAGCCAAAACTGGCCTAAATTTCATTATTTGGCCAAGGATGCCTTTAATAACCTGATCCTCCTGCTTCCACCTCAGGAGCACAGGGATTTCATGAATGCACAGCCACACTTGGCTTGAGATCTAATAATTCTTCTGAGAGTAGGGGGGGGCAGTGAGGTGTAGTGAGGATTGGTTCTGAGGAGATCCAGCACTTATTGGAAGGAGAACACTCTGGTGGAACGCATCAAAGAGGTAGATTGCTACCTTTAGAAGGGATAAAGGGCTACTCAAATTTGCAAGAAAGGTTCAGGGGAGCCGGGTGGTGGTGGCGGCGCATGCTTTTAATCCCAGCACTCAGGAGGCAGAGGCAGGCAGATCTCTGTGAGTTTGAGGCCAGCCTGGTCTACAAAGCGAGTTCCAGGAAAGGTGCAAAGCTACACAGAGAAACCCTGTCTCGAAGGGAAAAAAAAAAGGTTCAGGGGACTATGGGGCTATTTTTTTCTTGGCCTCATCTGTTTATGCCAAATATTCCTAGCCAGCATGTTAGGGTCTTATTCTTTCCCCCAAGAGTATCTTTAACTTGGTCTGAGAATCATGTAATTTATGCAGCACTTCTGTAACATTTATAATCAGTCCCTGGGCATGATCTTTAGGCATATCTGTTCTGCAACTCTGAAAACTACTTTGATGCTAGCATTGATGCTCTTTGATTTTCCAGTGTATTCTTCACTGTACATTCAAGCCTTGCCATTTGTCCTCTTTTCTGTGCAAGCTTTCCAGCGGTATCAGAAAGAGTTGGCCGTAACTGAATCCTTTGAACTCATCATCACCATAGGGACTAGGTGGTCTAGTCACTTGAATTTGTAAAGTGTTGACTTAAAATTGCATTCGATTTTAAACCACCATGGGTGATCATTCGAGTAATCACCATCAGCGCCTGCCACATTATGAGTATCCCCTTTCTCGTTAGCAAAGAAAGAGGTTCTGGCAGATTGTATTCTTTAGGAAGGACGAGCTGAAACCACATAAGCAGTGCAAAGGATTTACTGAAGAATGAAACCCACAAAGGAAAACAGGAAGTTGCAGGGTTAGATAGAAGCAACACAAGCATTCAAAGAAGTTACTGACTTGAAATGTTTACTGATGGCATTGAGGGCAACTTACTCTCCCATCTCTCCCAAGGTAGAAGGGCACCAATGCAATTAATTTTCACAGGTAGTTGGTTGGTATCTCCTCAGTCACTGATACTTTATCAAGAGTTCCGTGTTAGTCTCTGCTGCTGGTTTCTTGGGAATGCAACAGCAGCTAAATCACCCACCTAAAAGTGAAGCCTGGGGGATGGAGAGATGGCTCAGTAATTAAGAGCATGTACTACACTTGTGGAGGACTTGAGTTCAGTTGCCAGCACCCATAACCACCTGTAACTCCAGCTCCAGGGGATATGACTCTCTCTCTCTCTCTCTCTCTCCTGGCTTCAGGCACTCACATACACGTGGAGTTCACACAAATACACATAAAGAAAAAGAAAAAGAAATCTTATAAAAGAGAAGATGCATTGTGGAGGATAGAATAGGGGAGACAATTACCATATTTCCTCTTGGGAACGATACCTAAGAAGAAAACTGGGAACAGCTGACTAGAAAAAAAAATGCAAGGTACCACAATCCCCTGGAGGGCTTGTTAAAACACTGACTGCTGGGCCCAATTCCCAAGGCTTTTTGCTTAGTTGTTCTGGGTGGGACTTAGATAATTTGCATTTCTAACAAGTTCCCAGATGATGCTGATGCTGTTGGCATGGAGACCATGTTTTGAGAACTACTGTTCTAACTAAATGTTAGAAATGGTTTGAAAACTGAGGTAGTCTAGCAGCCCAGATCACAATCACCTAGGTGAATGTACATCCTAGATCCACAGTCTCATGGGATGGGACAAACAAATGGACACAGAATGTCACAAAAATAGAGTGGAGGATAAGAAAAGGAGAGTGACAGAGCCTGCTGTTTTAGATGATATCTCAGTCAAGTCAGGTAACTCTATGAAGACAACATTGTACAGAGACCTTAATGAACAGAGAATATAGCCACCAATTATGGCAATTTATATTAATATTTCCTCTAATTTTTCTGTGTTGGAGATTCATTAATATTTTAATACATTGATGGAAAAGTATTACAGAAAGGAGGAAAATCAGTGCAAAGACATGAGAAGAGTATGCTATGTGTTTCTGGAATACTTCAAAACCAAGAGTTGGATTCCTTAATCTATTTTTACAATTACTTATTTTGGAGGAAGAAGTGTGTGGGTGACCACACTTGTAGAGGTCATGGGACAACATTCAGGAGTTGACTCTCTCCATCTACCATATGGGTCACATTTGGTGGAGCACCTTCACCTGATGAGCCCTCTTGCTGGTCCTAAAAACTATTTTTGTTGCTTTTATGTTGTTTTTTGAGACAAAGTCTCTTGCAGACCAGGCTTTCCTTGGTACATAGTAAGGTTAGCCTTGAACTCTGGGTTATCCGGTTTCTGACTCCTGACTCCTGGGATCACAGGTGTGTGCTACCACATCTAGGTTCCCAGACCAAGAAATTGATATTTTTGTGTTCTTTCTTTCCCAGGACAATAAGTTTCCATTTATTTTCTACAACATATGTAGGGTCATACAACACATGCTGTTCTGCAACTTGCATTTTCCCATGAAGATAAACCATGAGTAGTCATGTGATTACATTTCAGAGCTGCCTCACTGTTTATGAAGGCTGCAGGGTATTTCGTTGTATAAAATGTACAGGGATTCATTTTGGAAAAAATGAGTCATTTATCCATTTCCTCAATATGAACAGTAAAATTGTTTTCAGGTCTTTTGTTGTAAAGTGTTAAAGAACTTGCATGAAGCACTGGGTTCTAGTCCCTGTAAAACACACACACACACACACACACACACACACACACACACACACACACACACGAGGGGGGGAAGAGTGATGCAGCCATTGGCTGTAAAGATGAAAGGAACTATCAGTAAAGAATATGACTCTTTCGAGACAAAGAGACATTTCCTTTCCTACAGCTTCCTTCCAGAAGGAACTTGGCCCTGGTAACAGTGATTTTAGCCTAATGAGACCCACTTTGGACTTCTGATGCCCAAAACTGTACGGTATTAATATTAAGCTTGTATTCCTTGAAGCCACGAAATTTGTGATATGCTGATATATTAGTTGGAAGAAACTAATTCATGGCTTCTTTGGAAACAGGTTTGCTTTCCTTATACAGGTTCTCTCTCCTCTCCCTTATTCTTGTCTTGAGTGTAGACCTAGTGACATTGAGAGAAAGGCCAAGAAGGCTGCAAAGTCATCATGCCTGACCTTGTTGAGATGTTAAGCAAGTGCCAGCAGCCCCTGACCTCCAGCCTTTCTGTCTGTGAGAAAATAAACACACAAACCCTTATTCTTATGCCACAATACTTAGGTGTTCTGTACTTATAGACCAAAGCAGCTCTGAACAGTAAGGTGGAGGCACCAGGAGCTGTGAGAAAATATTACTGAGACTCACATAGGCATTCAAGGTCTAGTTGTATGGAATGGAATTTTCCTTTCTTCCCTTCTGCCTTGATCCCCTTCACATGGGAGGGAGTTCTCCACCATGTACAGCTTTTCTTGACTGTACTATCAAAAATCTAAAAGTTCAAAATCTAAAGAGGAAATATATGATCTCTAAGGAGGAAACGTTCCATCTTGATGCCTTTTGCCAACCATTGCACAGGCACCTGTTAACCCACCTCAATCAGAAAGGGAGGAGGCAAGATGTATCAAGGAAAGGTCCATTCTCTCGCATCCACCTATAGGCAGCACTCTGTCGTTGCTTCTCCTTGTGCGCCACAGACATCCATTGTTTCTTACTACAAGCACCCCTGCCTCTCTAAGAGCTTTCTGTCCACACAAAATATAAGGTGAGGCAAATAAGTGTCAAGATGCAAAGGGCACCAGGAGCAACCCTTAATCAATGAGGACTCCACTTTATAGTAAAAAGATTGGACTACTCGGACAGAACACCCGGCAGAACAGTCTTGAAGCAGGCCATCTGTATTTTGGCTTTCAGAGGCTTCAGGCCATAGTTGTCTGTGTCCATTATTGATGGGTTGTGGTGAGGCAGTGTATTATGGTGGGAAGGGCAGGGAAGGTTAACACTGGTCACCTCATAGTAACCAAACAGAAAGAGAGAGGAAGAAGCCAAGGACAAGATAATAGCCTCCTAAAATACATGTTCAGTGACTCACCTCCTCCAGCTAGTCTCTGCCTGCTAGAATTTGCAGAGCTTCTCACAGTTGTACCACCACCTGGGAACCAAGCCCTCAACCCGGGTGCCTGTGAGGGACATTTCCTATCAGAACATAACAATGTGAGCCGGGTGGTGGCTGTAGTGGTGCACTTGGGAGGCAAAGCCAGATCTTTGAGTTTGAGGACAGCCAGGTCTATACAGTGAGTTCCAGGGCAGCTACAACTCTTATACGAGAAACCCTATCTTGAACCACCGCCTCCCCTCAAAAAAAAAAATAATAATAATAACAGTGTGAATGGAAGGAAACTACATCAGCTTTCTTGTTTCTTTGTTTTTGTTTGCTTTGGGATGTTTTTTTTGTTTTGTTTGTTTGTTTGTTTTGGTTTTTCGAGACAGGGTTTCTCTGTGTAGCTTTGTGCCTTTCCTGGAACTCACTCTGTAGCCCACGCTGGCCTTGAACTCACAGAGATCCACCTAGCTCTGTCTTCCAACTGCTGGGATTAAAGGCGTGCGCCACCACTGCTCAGCAGCTTTCTTGTTTCTTAGGTGGAAAACTCTAAGGCATATTCTTTCTATTTAGTCTTCCTGAGATCCCAGTGGAGCTGAATGCCATTTGCCCACAGCACCAACCTACTCATTAATAGAAGTTGTATTGTTTTCCATTTCCCCTGTCTAACTTCCCTGCCCTGCTCCCTGGGATTGCCTACCAGATAAAACTTTTGCTCTCAGACACTTACTGCAAAGTCTGTTATAGTCAAAGGAAGACAGCTAGATCAGACGTGATCCTTTAAAGTAGACCCTCAGGGGTAGAGAAACCAGAAAGAATCTCTACTAAAAGTTTTCAAATTCTTGTCACAATGAAAGAAAGTACTGTATGACGAGAAAAAGGAAGAAATTGGGAAGTTTTATTGTACAGTACACGCAATGAATATAACCTCAAAATCACACTTCATAGGTTTGTCTTTGAGGAGTATATACTGTGTCTGTGGGATGGTGAACAAAGTTAAAGAGGGTTTTTGTTTGTTACATTTAATTTGCATTTATTTTTAAAGATTTATTTTTACTCTTTTTATTTATATTATGTATATGTATCTACCTCTTTCTCCTCCTTCCCTGCCATGGTGTCTATGCGTTGTTTGTATATGTATATGGCTTATGGATGCAGGTGCCCACAGAGGCCAGAGGAGGGCATCACATCCCTTGGACGGGAGTTGCAGACAGTTGTGAGCTGCCAGGTGGGTGCTAGGAATCATACTCATATCCTTTGAAGGAGCAGCAAGTGCTTTTAAACACTTGGCTATCTTTCCAGTCCCCAAATAAATCTTTAAAAATTATTCATTGACTGTTTGTAGAACTTGAAGTATCTGTATTTGTAGGGATAAGAAGAAAAAAGCTGGTGATGGATCTTAGGAGTTTGGATATGGGAAGAATGCGAAAACAGGTGTATGAGAGTTAGTAATGGAACATTATTCTCCCATGACTTAGGATCTAATATCCTGGTAAGACTTCTGGAGTTAGGCCTACTCTCCTGCTTGAAGGAGGTGTGAAATTTGTATTTAAACAATCAGAATTAGGGTTTCTGAGCTCCACTGTCATCAAAATAGTCACCCAAATAAAATGACTAAAAGCTTCCGTTTGCCATTGCTGTCAGTTTGGTCTAAATAATAGTACAGAAGTGGAAACAGTAGAGAAATAACACTGTTTAGTCTCAAATTGGGGGTTATGTTTGGACAAGATGTAAAACAATTTTCAATAAAAAAACAAATGGAATGTTCACTTTAGCAAAATATACAAAACTTGGGGGAATAAAGGTATTAGCATGGCCTCAGTGCAAAAAAAAATGGCATTCAAATCTAAGAAATGCTTCATATATTTTAGATAGATCACTTGAACTACAAATGAAAAAAGAAGCTTCTGAGTTAAACTGTAGCATAGTTCCCACGGACTTAACAGATATATACCACAAATAGGGAGCATATATTCTTCTGAGCATCCCATGGAGCCTCCTCTAAAATAAACCCACATTAGAGGCCACAAAGCAACTTATTTATTTATTTATTTATTTATTTATTTATTTATTTATTTATTTATTTATTTATTTTGTACACAGAAGAGGGAGCCAGATCTCATTACAGATGGTTGTGAGCCACCATGTGGGTGCTGGGAATTGAACTCAGGACCTCTGGAATAACAGTCGGTGCTCTTAACCTCTGAGCCATCTCTCCAGCCCCCGAAACTGCTGATTTGCACTTTTTTTTGTTTGTTTGTTTTGTTTTTGTTTTTTTCGAGACAGGGTTTCTCTGTGTAGCTTTGTGCCTTTCCTGGAACTCACTTTGGAGACCAGGCTGGCCTCGAACTCACAGAGATCCGCCTGGCTCTGCCTCCCAAGTGCTGGGATTAAAGGCGTGCGCCACCACCGCCCGGCCAGCAACTTTTAACAAACACAAAAGAACCAAAATAATTTATTCTGTTTTATCAGAGCATGGTGAAAATAAACTAGAAATAAATAGCAAGAAACGATACAGAAACTAGAGAAATGCTTGGAGACTGAATAATACGTTCTTGAATCAGCAGAGGGTCATTGAAGAAGTCAAGGAGAAATTTTAAAAACTCCTAGACTCAAATGAAAGCACCATTTACAAAAACCTTTGGGAAGCAATTAAGTAAATTCTTTCTGTTGTTTTTGGAGACAGGGTCTCACCATGTATCTCATGGGGTCCAACCTTTAGCAAAAGAACTACAGGCAACTAATGACTGCTGAGAGAGGAACTATTAGTCTTTCCAAGAGTTGAGGTCCCTAATTGATTATCCAATACCAAGTGGTTAGCCCTGAAATCATATACACATAAGCAACACTAAATGGACACCGCAGGTTATATTATCTGTTTGTGCATTTACATATGTATAATAGTAATCATCAAAGAAAAGGATTCTATGAATTGGTAAAGCAGTGAAGGGAGATATGGGTGGGGTGGGAGGGAGTGAACATGGGAGAAGTTGAAGGGGAAAAAGGAAAGGGGAAATATTATTTTAATTAGAATTTCAAAAAAAAATTTAAAGTCCTCCAGTAAAAAAAGCCTTCCACTGGATCAATTCATTGTCAAATTCTACCACTCCTGTAAAGTGCTATGGTGATATATTTGTAATCTAAGAAATAAAGCTTGCCTGAAGATCAGAGGACAGAGCCAGCCACAGAGTTAGTTACAGAAGTCAGGCAGTGGTGGCACACACCTTTAATCCTAGCACTCGGGAGGCAGAGATCCAGTCTGGATTTCTGTGAGTTCAAGGCCACACTGGGCTATATGAGACTAATTCAGTGTAAAAGAGAAACAGAGCACACACTATATATATATATATATATATATATATATATATATATATATGTATGTATATATATACATACCATTCAGTTCTACATATCAGCCACGGGTTCCCCTATTCTTCCCCCTCCCACCCCCTCCCCTCACCCCCAGCCTACCCTCCATTCCCACCTCTTCCAGGACAAGTCCTCCCCCGAAGACTGTGATCAACCTGGTAGACTCAGTCCAGGGAGGTCCAGTCCCTTCCTCCCAGACTGAGCCAAGTGGCCCTGCGTAAGCTCCAGGTTTCAAACAGCCAACTCATGCAATGAGCACAAGACTCAGTCCCACTGCCTAGTTGCCTCCCAACCTGATCAAGCCAATCAACTGTCTCACCTATTCAGAGGGCCTGATCCAGCTGGGGACCCCTCAGCCTTTGGTTCATAGTTCATGTGTTTCCATTCATTTGGCTATTTTTTTTCAATAATTGAGTAAAACTGAAATTTATTATAAGCCACAGTCGTCCTAGGGACCTCCATGCTATATATATAGCCTCTATGGTTCTATGGGTTGTGGTCTGATTGTTCTTTATTTTATATCTAGAATCCACCTATGAGTGAGTACATACCATAACTGTCTTTCTGGGTTTGGGTTACCTCACTCAGGATGATTTTTTCTAGTTCCATCCATTTGCCTGCAAATTTCATGCTTTCATTGTTTTTCTCTGCTGAGTAGTACTCCATTGTGTATATGTACCACATTTTTTTTTTCATCCATTCTTCCGTTGATGGGCATCTAGGTTGTTTCCAGGTTCTGGCTATTACAAATAGTGCTGCTATGAACATAGCTGAGAATGTATCTTTATGGTATGAATCAGCATTCCTTGGGTATATGCCCAAGAGTGGGATGGCTGAGTCTTGAGGTAGTTCGATTCCTAATTTTCTGAGAAACCACCATACTGATTTCCACAGTGGTTGTACAAGTTTACATTCCCACCAACAGTGGAGGAGTGTTCCCTTTGCTCCACATCCTCTCCAACATTGGTTGTCATTGGTGTTTTTGATCGTAGCCATTCTAACAGGTGTAAGGTGGTATCTCAGAGTCGTTTTGATTTGCATTTCTCTGATGATTAAGGATGTTGAGCATTTCTTTAAATGTCTTTCAGCCATTTGTAGTTCTTGTTTTGTGAATTCTCTGTTTAGCTCTTTAGCCCATTTTTTAATTGGACTGTTCAGTACTTTGATGTCTAGTTTCTTGAGTTCTTTATATATTGTGGAGATCAATCCTCTGTCAGATGTGGGGTTGGTGAAGATCTTTTCCCAATCTGTTGGCTGTCTTTTTGTCTTATTGACTGTGTCTTTTGCCCTGCAAAAGCTTCTCAGTTTCGAGAAGTCCCATTTATTAATTGTTGTGCTCAGGGTCTGTGCTATTGGTGTTTTATTTAGGAAATGGTCTCTGGTGCCAATGTGTTAAAGAGTGCTTCCTATTTTCTTTTCCATTGAGTTTAGTGTAACTGGATTTATGTTTAGGTCTTTGATCCACTTGGACTTGAGTTTTGTGCATGGTGACAGATATGGATCTATTTGTAATCTTTTACATATTGACATCCAGTTATGCCAGCACCATTTGTTGAAGATACTTTCTTTGTTCCATTGTATAGTTTTGGCTCCTTTGTCAAAAACCAGGTGTTCATATGTGCATGGATCAATGTCAGGGTCTTCAATTCCATTGGTCCGTATGTCGGTTTTTATACCAGTACCAAGCTGTTTTTATTACTATAGCTCTATAGTAGAGTTTGAGGTCAGGGATGGTGATGCCTCCGGGGGTTGCTTTATCGTATAGGATTCTTTTAGCTATCCTGGGTCTTTTGTTTTTCCATATAAAGTTGAGTATTTTTCTTTCCAAGTCTGTGAAGAATTGTGTTGGGATTTTGATGGGGATTGCATTGAATCTGTAGATTGCTTTTGGTAAGATTGCCATTTTTACTATGTTAATCCTACCTATCCAAGAGCATGGGAGATCCTTCCATTTTCTGGTATCTTCTTCAATTTCTTTCTTTAGAGACTTAAAGTTCTTATCAAAAAGGTCCTTCACTTGTTTAGTTAGTGTTATCCCAAGGTATTTTATATTATTTGTGGCTATTGTAAAGGGTGATGTTTCTCTGACTTCTTTCTAAGCCCTTTTATCATTTGGGCACACACCTTTAATCCAGCTCTAGGAAGGTTGAGACAGGAACCCTCTCATGGCTGGGCAGAGAAAGGAATACAAGGCAGGAGGAGACAGGAATTAGAGTTCTTTCAGGCTGAGGAGTTGGTGAGGTAAGAGGTGGTGGCTGTGGCTTGCTCTGCTTCTCTGACCTTTCAGTTTTCATCCTGATATATGGCTCTAGGTTTTTATTATAAGACCATTTAGGATTTGTTCAACAAAGTGATGACAGCAATATGCCACAAACTGCTCCCCAAAACAGAAAGGGAAGAAAACATACCACTCATCCTACAAAGTCAGCACTATCCAGATAGCAATACCAGATCAGGACACAAAAAAGAAAAGGATAGATCAATATCCCTGATGAACATAGGTACAAAATTTCTCCAAAAAGAATTCTTGCAAATCAAAATTCAAGAACACATTAAGAAGATCACACACCATGATCAAGTTGGTTCAACACACACAAGTTATTAACAGCATCTAAATAGACGTAAGGTCAGAAATCACACGATCATCTCAAAAGATACAAAGTCTGTGACAAAGTTCAACTTTTCTTCCTTCATGATAAAACCTCTGAAGGATCTAGAAATGGAAAGAAAGATCTAACAACATAATGAAGATTATATATAGCAAACCTATACCCAACACTATACTAAATGGAGAAAAGCTAAACCATATACTCTAAAATTAGGAAAGAGGCAAGCAAGGCTGCCCAATTTCCTTTTCAATATATTGTATGAAATGTCAACTAGAGTAATAAGAGAAGAGAAAGAAAGAGAAGGGATACAAATAGGAAAGGAAGAAGCTGCAGTATCCTTAGTTGCAGACAACATGATTCTATATTTGAAACACCATAAAGATTCTACCGGAAAATTTATACTTGACACTTATTTTCAATAACGTAGGATACAAGATCAACATACAAAATCCCAGCCTTTCTATATACCACCAAAAAACTTGCCAAAAAATGAAATAAAAAAAAAAACCTGGGTGTGGTGGCTCATGCCTGTGATCCCAGCAGAGGCACCAAGATCAAGATTTCAAGGCCATCCTCCAATACATAGCAAATTTGAGGACACCCTGAGCTACATGATAATGGGATTATATTGCTAGCAATCCACAGAGTCTGCATAACGATCAAAGGAATTTATTTGGGGGTTAACTCACATGATAGAATAAAGGAATTTGTCACAGAATCCTGGAAGAGCGAGGCACAGTCCAACGCTGTTCTCTGGCGAGCTCTGCCCTGGTCTGTCCCAGAATCCAAAACCAGGAGGTAGCAAAGAGAGCCACATATGTGCATCCCAGGTCTTAAGGGTCCACCCCCAGCGGCCACGCCCCAGGAGCATGTACCTCAAGATCATAGGCAGGTGTAACAGCTACCTGCTCCCACACTAGGGTTGGTGCTTCAGGGCATGGCTCAAACAGCCACCCACTACAACATGACACTCTACCTCAAATAAACAACAAATCAGGAGGGGAATTCTCATTCACAATATCTTTTTTAAAATACATACATACATGGGCTGGAGAGAAGGCTTAGCAGTTAAGAACCCTGGCTACTCTTCCAGAGGACCCAAGTTCAGTTTCCAGTACTCATATGGCAGTTCACAACTGTCTATAACTCCAGTTCCAGGGTATCTGCTGCCCTCTTCTGGACTCTGCAGGTACTCCGTGCACATGGTCGACATAAAAGCAAGACAAAAAACATACACATAAAACAAATCAACACGCATCACACACACACACACACACACACACACACACACACACACACACACACACACACGAAATACATTAGAATAACCTAAGCTAAAGAGATAGATCGCCACGATGGAAACTCCTGGGTAAACTGGGGGTAGGGGTGGAGGGTTTAGAGGAGAGGGGGTGGAGGAGGTATCGGGATTGGGATGGTCGAGTTGGGGAAGGAACAGAGAGGAAGAGCAATGAAAGAGATATCTTGATAGAAGGGGCCATTATGGGGTTAGGGAGAAATCTAGTCCCAGGGAAACTCCTAGGAATCCACAAGGATGACCCCAGCTAAGACTCCTAGCAATAGTGGAGAGGGTGCCTGAACTGACTTTCTCCTGTAATCAGATTAGTGAATACCCTATCTGTCATCATAGAATCTACACCCAGTAACTGATGGAAGCAGATGCAGAGACCCACAGCCAAGCACTTGACCGAACTCCAAGGAGTCCAGTTGAAGAGAGGGAGGATGGATTATATGAGTAATGGGTGGGGTTAAGATCATGACAGGGAAACCCACAAAGACAGCTGACCCAAGTTCATGAGAGCTCACAGACTCTAGATCAACAGCTAGGGAGCCTGCATGGGACTGACCTAGGCACTCTGCATGTGGAAGACAGTTATGTAGCTTGTTCTGTTTGTGGCCCTTAGCAGTAGGACTGAGATCTGTCCCTGGTGCATGAGCTGGCTTATTGGAACCAATTCCCTATGGTGGAATGCCTCACTCAACCTTGATGCAGCAGAGAGGAGCTTGGTCCTGCCTCAACTTGGTATAACATGCTGTGTTGAGTCCCATGGGAGGCCTTACTCTTTTGGAGGAGGGGATGAAGGGGGTAGAAAGGAGGTGGGGGAGGGGACGGGAGGAGAGGAGGGAGGAGAAACTGTGGTTGGTATATAAAATAAATTTTAAAAATTTAATAAAAAAAGTAAAAAAGAAAATGTAGTACATACACACAATGGAATTTTTCACCCTTAAAGTAGAATGAAATCATGTCATTTGCAGAGAAATGGATAAAACTAGAACTAGCTATATTAAGTGAAATAATTCAGACCCCGAAAGACAAATACTTCAAGTTTTTCTTTCCTACAAAGAATCTAGATTTAAACATACATAATAACATGTGTGTGGAAGTCATGAAAGTGTACAACAGATCATGATAATAAAAAGATCCTATGGAAAGAGGATGGTGGAAAAAGAGAAGGGACATGAAAACAGAAAGGGTGACTCTGCAAGAAGAGGACTGATCAGCAACAGAGAAGAAAGGACTATGGGGGAAGGTATTGGAGGAAAGTTATGAATAAGAACAAAGTATAATCACACACACGAAAATACCATAAATTCATTACTATATAGACCAACTTAAAATTTTAATTTAAGGCTGGGCATGATGGCACATGCCTTTAATCTGAACACTCAAGAGGCAGAGACAAGTAGATCTTTGCAAGTTGAAAGCTACCAGACCTACATAGCAAGTTGTAGGCCAGCCAGAGGTACATAGTGAGACCATGCCTCAATTTTTTAATTGAAAAGAAAGAACTTTAGAAGTGTGATGATACAAACAAAAATAAGCGGACCTGAGATTTGTCACGTTTCAAAATGGAGCACACAACTTGTTGATTGAATACCTTCTCTGCAGGAAGTCCAGTAAAGTACAGGAACAAAACATAGTCATGGGAAGGGAACGTTGAATAGCTCACTGCTTGGGGGCCTTTCCAATGTCATGGCCTCCTCTTTAAGAAGAAAGACGCACACTGACTTCAATGCATCATCGCACATTGCTGTGAAAAGCAAAGGAAGGTGGCCCAGAGAAAACCACAGTAGGCACAGTAGGCTCCAGTAGGAACAGGCACTGGTAGGTGAAGATACTGTGTATAGTCATGGCCAAGAGAGGCATGTGCCTTGTCTGATGCCAGTCCACCCATTCTACCCACACATTTACACAGCACACTATGTCACTTGACTTGATGTCACTTACACAGATGCACTAGCCACCACATTCAAATCTGGGTCCTGGACCATACAAATATTTCTTTTTCTTTACCAAAGGGTCTCGCTAGGTAATCCTGACTGACCTGGAACTTGTTATGTAGATCAGCAGGCCTCAAACTCAGAGATCTGTCTGTCTCTGTCTCTTGAGTGCTAGGATCAAAGGGATGTACCAGCACATCTAGCCCTTATAAGTGATTTTAATATCTGCTACCACAAATATATATGAACTATAATCAATAAGAAAATGAGAAACCACTTAGAATAGTGGGCCAATGATATGAACATACAGTTCCCCAAACACTAACTATGGGCTGGTGAGAAGGCTCAGTAGGTAACAGTGCTTTTCTGTGAGCCTAATGACCTAGGCTTGATCCGCAGAACCCACATCGCAAAAGGAGAGACCTGACTCCTGTAAAAAGTTGCTGAACCGGCCGGGCAGTGGTGGCACACGCCTTTAATCCCAGCACTCGGGAGGCAGAGCCAGACGAATCTCTGTGAGTTCGAGGCCAGCCTGGGCTACCAAGTGAGTTCCAGGAAAGGCACAAAGCTACGCAGAGAAACACTGTCTCGAAAAAAAAAAAAAAGTTGCTGAACCATTCGGAATAGTCAGGACAGCCTAGGTGTCCCTTGATAAACAATGGCTAGAGAAAATGTAGTACCCACTCTTGGGCATATATCTAGCAGTGTGGCAAAGAATTGCATACCATGACCAAGTAGACTTTATTTCAGAAATGCAAAAACGATTTGACATTAGGAAATCTATCAACATGATTCATACAAAGCAATTAAAGGAGAAAATACATATTATTGTGTCAAAGACATTGAAAAGGTACTTAAAAGCAGCAGCCATTCTAATAGTCACAGTAGTACAGATTAAAATTTAACAATTAAATATAATTAATTTGCTTATGAAAATGCAACAGCAAACATTACGCTAAATGTTGAAAATATAAAATCGTATTCATTAAAATATAAAATTAAAGGATGCTATCATCATTTTTGTTCAGCATTGTTTGGGGTATTCTAATTTACCCAGATGAGGCAAAGTAATATTTGGAGCTGTGCCTCCAAACTTGTTCTCCTCCACCATGCTTAAAAATACAGCTTTAGGTTTGGAGATATAGCTCAGTTGGTAGATACCTAGCATGCATGAAGCCATCGAGTCCACCTGCTGTACTGAATAAACAGATTGTAGTGCCACATACCCATAATCTAAATACCCTAGAATGTGGAGGCAGAAAGGTAAGAAGTTCTCAGACTATATGAGGAGTTCAAGTTGGGGGCTAGCCTAAGCTCCATTAAACTCTGTCTCCAAAAAAAAGAAAGGAAAGAAGGAAGGAAGGAAGGAGGGAGGGAGGGAGGGAGGGAGGGAGGGAGGGAGGGAGAGAGGAAGGGAGGGAGGGAGGGAGGGAGGGAGGGAGGGAGGAGGGAGGGAGGGAGAGAGGAAGGGAGGGAGGGAGGGAGGGAGGGAGGAAGGAAGGAAGGAAGGAAGGAAGGAAGGAAGGAAGGAAGAAAGAAGAAAGAAAGAAAGAAAGAAAGAAAGAAAGAAAGAAAGAAAGAAAGAAAGAAAGAAAGAAAGAAAGAAAGAAAGAAAGAAAGAAAGAAAATCTCCAATAAATGGTGCTCAAAAACCAGGATACTCCCATGTAAAAAATGAAACTATATCCATATCTCTATTTCTGGGGACTCAGAATTTAATGGTACAGTGTGTACTTAAAGTGATGTGAAACCCTGTCTTAAAAAGTTTCAGAAGTACAGGGAGGTGGTGGCTCACACCTTTAATCCCAGCACTCAGGAGGCAGAGGCAGGCGGATCTCTGTGAGTTCGAGGTCAGCCTGGGCTACCAAGTGAGTTCCAGGAAAGGCGCAAAGCTACACAGAGAAACCCTGTCTCGAAAAACCATACACACACACACACACACACACACACACACACACACACACACACACACACACAAAGATTCAGAAGAGTTGGGGTAGCCCTGGATTCAACTTCCAGCACTAACAAAACTATATATGTGTGTGTGTGTGTGTGTGTGTGTGTGTGTGTGTGTGTGTGTGTGTGTGTGTGTGTGTGTGTGTGAGAGAGAGAGAGAGAGAGAGAGAGAGAGAGAGAGAGAGACTATCTAAGAATATATATTCATAGGCCCAAAATATATACTTATTCAGTATAAATTCATGGGGTGGCTTAACTTTTCATCCTAAATATTTGTATTGTATTTATCTCTGCTAGTGTGTATGCATGTGTAGGCATGTGTGTGCCATGGCACACATGTGGAGGTAAGGGGATAGTTTTCAAAAGTCAGTATTGCCCTTCCACCATGTGGCTCCCAGGACTCCGACTCTGGTCACCTGTGGAGCCGTGGCAGCAGCTCTCAGTCTAAAGTTTTGGAAGCATGTGTGCATTTATACTTTTAGCACATTCCCCATCAGATTAGCTGCGTTCCAGGTATTAAATAGCAGCCTACATTTTAATCATCATGTTTTTCCCATTCATGCCATTGAGGTAAAATTTTTGAACACTTACCATGAAGGATGTTCAGAAGAGATTTATGTCTATTGACTATGCAGAATCAAATACAGATAAGGCATGTCAGAGTAGTACAGAATAATTGGACCACATATATTTCATCAGTTACTTGGAGAAACACCACAGAATAATATACAGATTACATCCGAATGGGTGTTATTAAATGCTATTGAGACCATGAGTCCCTAGGTGAGAGAATGGAGAGTTAATGGCCTTTCTGAGTCTTCCTCTCTAACAGTAGATTTCATTTTCCCCTCACCCACCCACAGCAAGGAAAGCCACCACAAAGGAAAAGACAGGCTGGGGACCCTTTTCCCAACCAACTAACAATTGTTTCCACACCTGTGCACCAAGATCAGGGACCTCATTGTAGCTGCTTCTATGATCATGAACCTAAGTGGGGAGTCCATGTGCAATTATTTCCATGCTTATGGACAGAAACAGAGACCCAATCCCTACAACAGATGGGATGTATGAACACTATAGGTTCAGTAGCAAAGTAAAGAAGTCACCAGGAGTGAGTACTTGAACCCAAAGTAAAAACCCAGTGCTGTGGGATGGTCTGTATGTCAAATCTGTTGCTCTGATTGGTCAATAAGTAAAACACTGATTGGCCAGTGGCCAGGCAGGAAGTAGGTGGGACAAGGAGAGAGGAGAATACTGGGAAGCAGAAGGCTGAGGCAGAGACACTGCCAGCTGCCGCCATGACCAGCAGCATGTGAAGACGCCGGTAAGCCACCAGCCACGTGGCAAGGTATAGATTTATGGAAATGGATTAATTTAAGATATAAGTACAGTTAGCAAAGCCTGCCACGGCCATACAGTTTGTAAGCAATACAAGTCTCTGTGTTTACTTGGTTGGGTCTGAGCAGCTGTGGGACTGGCGGGTGACAGATTTGTCCTGACTGTGGGCAAGGCAGGAAAACTCTAGCTACAACCCAGTACCCCCTAGAATCAGTAGATTCTAAGCTCTGTGGCCTTTCTTCCTGTGTTTGAAGAGTCTTGGCCAATAAACTTCCCTTTCACTTCACTCTGAGCTATTGCTTTGATTCTTAACTGGCCGACAAAAAGAATCCACCAAGCTAGCTGGTATCTCCGTCACAGAGCTCCAGAACATGGGGACATCTATGAATTTCTCCTGTTCGATTTAGATCCAGTCAAGTCAGTGTTAAAATAATCAGGAATGCTCAGTGAGTTGATCAGCTGGGGCGCTCTTGCTCTCCTGGGGTTCTCCATGCTCAGGAGTGCCAGTATGTGTAGTCAAATTCTGTTCATGGGCTCAGCTCAGCCGATCCCTTCCCAAATCCTGTTCTTTTTTAAAATTAGCATACAAAAGAATGAGTTTCATTGTGGCATTTTCATACATACTTTGGGTTTTTGGGGGGCCTCTCCCTATTCCCCTTCTCCCATCGCCTTTCTCCCCATCCCCAAGTAACCTTGCCACTGCTTTCCTGACATCTATTAAAATACTGCCCTGCTCCCCTGGCCATGCATAGTGGTGCACGCCTTTAATCCCAGCACTCAGGAAGCAGAGGCAGACGGATCTCTGTGAGTCTGAGGCCAGCCTGGTCAGCAGGGAGAGAGCATCGATTCCACAGGACTGCATAGTGAGACCCGGTCTCAGAAAATCAAAATAAAATCCAAAAATGAAAAGTTCAAAACGGAAAATACTGCTTTCAATTCTGGCAGACACAGAACCCTCAATCTGACAGAAGAGAATTTTTTCTCAAAGACTACTAGCCCCTTTTCATTTCGTCACAGTTTTCTACCTAGTTTAGGGGCACTGCATGGAAGGCTGACTTCGAAATAGTTCCATTTAAAGGCTCCATGCTGGCAGACAGCCCTCTGAATATTACTTGGTTTTGCTTAACACATCATTTGACAGATCTGAAATGTCCACTCTGCAGATTTGTAGAACCATTTTACAAATTGCACACAGACCAAAAAAGGCAGATGCTTTAGTAGATCGAATTTACCTTTTTAAATGCAGCTTTTGGTTGGGGCTTATAACGATGTTTGTTTTTGTGACAGATGCAGCAAAGAGGAGTCACTTAAGCCTTGCTTCAAAGAGGGGTCTCACTGTGCCACTGGAGAGAATGTGAGCAGCTGTTAGTGCTGCAGGCTCTTAGTTCCTCCAGGGTCCACCTCAGCGTTTGAGCTGAGGTCATCTCCCGCTCAGAATGCCCAAGGCAGAAGATGAAGGGAGGGGAGGTGCTGGGGTCTAACCTGTTCTGTTCATTGCACAGCTCATTTGATGGGCAGTAATTGCTCCAGAATTCCCTGATGGGCCAGCTGAGACATGCAGGTGTTCACTGCACTCTCACAACATAGCCTGCCATTGTTTTTACAGGTTACTCCTCTAAAATTACTATGCCCTTAACCCCTCAGCGTGGTTCCCAGAGAAGCCCACCAGTGACAAGTTTCTCTTTTGGTTATTTGAGCTTTATCTTTCATTAACTGCCTATTTGTCTTTTATTTTTGATAATTTGTGGTTTATTTGCTCTTAGTAGATTACACGGTTTGCATGTTTTTAATTTTTTGACGATAAAAACATTTATGGTAATGGGCTATTGCAAGCTGCTGAACTTGAATGCTTTCAGGCTAGTCTCATATTTTCCAATTTCCCACAAGCTCTGTGTCTCCCCAATTGTACATCAAAAGCATTAAGCAGTGCTGGGAATATAGTTCAGTTGGTAAAGTGCTTTCCTAGCATGTAGAAAGCCCTGGGTGCTAGCACCACAGAAATTGGGTGTGGTGGCTCAGGCATGGAATCCCAGAACTGAGGTGATAGAAGCAGAAGGGTTAGAAGTTCAAGGTCAGCTGCGTGGTGGCGGCACACGTGTTTGATCCCAGCACTCAGGAGGCAGGGGCAGGAGGATCTCTGTGAGTTCAAGGCCAGCCTGGTCTACAGAATGAGTTCCAGGACAGCCAGGAACACACAGAGAAACCCTATCTTGAAAAACAAACAAAACGAAATGAAAAAATACACAAGGTATAACTGCTTAATGCTTTTGATTTTGAATTCTATTTTTTACCTCATGAAACTTAATTGCTAAGCTAGGGATGTGACTCAGTGGTATGGCATGTCTGTAGCCTCCATATGACCCTGGTTTCAATCTCTAGCATCACAAAACAAGCAAAAGAAAAAGAAAGAAAAACACGTTGCCTTAATTGGCATACATTATAGTCTCATAGTTTCAGGAATTCAGGCATGACCTGATTTGCTTTAGACTCTCAAAAGATTGCAACCAGTGTGTCCACTCAGGGTCTTTCACAAGCTGCAGTCAAGTATCTATGGTCTCAGCTCAAGACTCATCTGGAACAGGACCTATTTTACGTGGTTGTTAGAAATGTTTTGTTCCTAGACAGATGGCCCTCTACAAAAGACACCACACAAGAAGAGACAGACAGAGGTGAGCAAAGTACAGAAGCTAGTCTTTCATGCCACAGTCTCCTCCATTTTTCTACAGTCAGTTTTTACTAGTTCCAACACACACACACACACACACACACGCACACGCACACGCACACGCACACGCACACGCACGCACACACCTACAAAATAGTTTGTTTGTTTGTTTCTTTGTTTGAAACAGGGTCTCACTATGTAGCACTGGCTCTTCTGGAATTCAGTATGTAGACCAGGCTGGCTTTGAACTCAAGAGATCTGTCTGCCTTTGTCTCCTGAGTGCTTGGGACTAATGGCATGGGCCTAATGCCTGGCTTGGAAAGATTTTCACACAGCCATGAACGCCAGTAGCATTCTGAGGAATCATTTCAAAGCAGCCAACCACAGCTAAGTATAGGATTTTAAGTTCTTTTCTGCCAACATTTTAGAGTTGATATTTGTGATGGCTATTCTTGATTGTCAACTTGACTACATCTGGAATTAACTAAAACCCTAAAATGGGGCACATCTATAGGGAGTTTTGCTTAATTTGAAATGGGAAGATCCACGTCTAATCTGGATCATTGAGGTGGGAAGACACGCCTTTAATACAGATCTTTTGAGGTGGGAAGATGGGCCACATGGAACATGGAAGAGGAAGTTTTTGCTCTTTCTCTGCACTTGCTTTTGCCTTACTAGAAAGTCCATTCCTTCACTGGCATTAAAGCCTAATTCTTTGGGATTCTGGCATAAACTGAAGACCAGTTGAGATATCCAGCCTTATGAACTGAACAACTACTGGATGCTTGGAACTTCCATTCATAGTCAGCCATTGTTGGATTAGCTGGACCACAGCCTTAAGTCATTCTAATATAATTCATTCTATAAGTTCTGTTTGAGAGTTTCAAAGAACTCTAATACTGTATTCCACCATTTTGTAGCCTTTGTGGTATGGATAAAAGGTCCAAATTTGTTTTCATTGGTAGATATGTCAGTTACAGTCCTACTGGAAAATAGAAACTCCTCCAAGTAAAATAAAAAGAATAGACCAGGAGGTGTAGAGGCAAGAAGAAGACAAGTTTGAAGCCAGCCTGGACTACACAGTGAGACTCAGTCTCAAAAACTAATTAAAAGTAAATATAATGGGGTCATCAAGGTGGCTCAGCAGATAAAGCCCTTGCCTCACAAGCCTGACAACCCAAGATTGATCCCTCTAACCCACAGTGGGAGGAGCAGACTGACACCACAAAATATTCCTGTGACCTCTACATGCTCACTCTGGGGACACACACACACACACACACACACACACACACACACACACACACCAATAAGAGGAACTTAAAATATGTAAAAAAAAAAATAAGATAACTGTACATGGTGACACGTCTATAATCTCAGCACCAGAGAAGTGGAAGTAAGGGGACCAAGACTTCAAGGTTATATTTTGCTATATAGCAAATTCAAGGCCACCCTGGGCTACTTGAAACCCTGTCTCAGAAAAAAACTTAAGCAATTTAATAAATAAAACAGGGAATATAGCAATTCAGAAAATAAATTACACAAATAATAGAAGAACCGATAAACCAAACAGGGACAATGAGGGGCATTCTCTAGATAGTTAAAAAGAAGTAAAAAAAAAAAAAAGTTCCTTGAGCCCAAGGGTCAAGGCTATCCAGCCGGGGCCTATGTGGCAGTATATAATAGACACTAAAGAGGCACTGAGGTAGAGAGGAAAGCAAAGCCCCTTGCGTTCTCCTGAACCCCTGCCTCCATCCTTCACCAGTGCCTACTACTACCTAAAGCCAGTTGCAAGCTATGATGTGTTTTTCTTGTTCCAAAGTTTATAAGACCTTCTCTTTATCTTGGCATTCAGGGACTCCACGGGATAGGTTTGGTTCTCTCTCTCTCTCTCTCTCTCTCTCTCTCTCTCTCTCTCTCTCTCTCTCAATTTCCATTCATGAGATTCAGTGAATACCTTCAGTTGGAAGCTCAGATCTTTGTTCAGTTCAGGGAAAGTGTCTTGTTTTTAATTAATTAATTAATTATCTTCCTTCCTTTCACTTTGCCCTTCTGGACTCTTACTGCTTTCATGACAAGCCCCTTGAGTCTGTTTTCTGTTCTTGTAATCCTCATGATTTCTACCTCTTTGAAAGATCCATTAATGATATTTATCTTATTTGATCTTTCAGAGTATTGACTTGTTTCTGAGCTAAAGATCATCCCTTTCTTCTTCAGCTTATGTATTTTTTTTTATTTTTAAGGATTTACTTTTTAAATTTATATGTATATGAGCCTTTTGCCTGCATGTATGTCTGTGTGACGTATGCATGCCTAGTGTCTACAGAGGCCAAAAGAAGAAGCTGCATCCTCTAAGATTGGGTGGTTGTGAGTATCATGGGAGTGCTGGGAATTGAACTTGGGTCTTTTAGATGAGTAGCCAGTGTTTTTGACTGCTGAGCCATTTCTCTAACCCCCATACCTTTTAAGTGTGTGTGTGTGTGTGTGTGTGTGTGTGTGTGTGTGTGTGTGTGTGTGTACACTTGAGTGTAGTGCCCAAAGACTGATCCCTTGGAGCTGGCGTTACAGGCAGTTGTGAGCTAGCTAACAAGGGTGCTGAGAAGAATTAGGTGCTAGGAATTGAATTGAACTTGTGTCCTCTGCTAGAGGAATGCACAGTCTTAAGTGCTGAGCCATCTCTCTATCCCAGCTTGGCATTAGTATGTGGAATTTTTAAATTCTAAAAGCATGTTTTCTAGTTCTATGGTGTTGTGTGTGTGTGTGTGTGTGTGTGTGTGTGTGTGTGTGTGTGTGTGTGTGTGTGCTCTGACATGACTTTTCTGTTGCAGTTTATTTGACAGGTTTATATATGACATACAGTATATGTCAGGCTCTTTTCTAAACACTATACAAATATTAATTTGCTTAATCAGTTAATAATTTTCTCTGCCTCATTCTGTAGTGCTACGTCAATAGAAGCCACTTTTCTAGTTGTTCAAGTTTGTCTTCCTTTATCTAGTTAATACATCTCCTGGAATGAGTCATTTCCCTTTGCCTGGTCATGATTTGGACTTCTTCACAGGTATGTCAGATTACTATGGTCCCATGAGCAGTGGAAGCCAGGAAATAGTAAGAGTTTGCTCTTTTGGTTCACAATTAGCCAAGGAGCCATTATCCCTCTGCTGAAGCACAAGGAGGAATTGTCTTTGCCTCAGGTTCCTCAGAGCCTAAGTGGCAATCTCTTCAAATGAGAGAAGCTGAAAACAAGTCTGGCCAGCCAAAGAGCTTCTTCAAGGCCCATCATAGTCGTCGGAATCAGACAAGCAGGCTAGGACCTCAGGAAATTTCGTCGGGAGGTCTCTACTCCACATAGAGCAGAGTTGTCTGGGAGAACTGTGGAATAACCACCATTATCCTGTGGAGGGGCCCCAAAATAGCTTGATCACACAGCAGCCATGACAGGCTTAGGGACCTAAACACAGCTTCTGTGACAGGCTTACTGGCAGGCAACACCCAGATCCAGGAAAAGCCTTAAGCTGATACCACCCAGGGATCCACCCAGGGTGAGAAAGTACCTGACATCCCAAACATTCCAACCATTAGATAAGGTGGCCAGATGTTCTTGAGTCTAGCACACACCTATTTTTTATTTTACAGATACCCCTTGACAATTGTCAGCCAATCAGGGTCTCGACCCTAGAAATCCCCTCACCCTAACCTCTGCTATGATAAAAACTCTGCCCCACCTGAGCTCAGGGCTCTCTGCTCTGACCACTGCATTGGACAGACAGAGGGACCAAGCTCCAGAGCTTGAAATAAAGGCTCTTTGCTTTTACATGTGGGATTTGGTCTCCGTAGTGGTTTTTGGGGGTCCCTGCGATCTGGGCATAACAATCCCAGGTCTCAAGAGATATGTTGTATTGTCTATACTGTCCCTGGGCTCTCTCCCAGCACTAAGCAGTCCCTTCAGTAAGAAAGCCCAGAGTAAAGGTTGCCTAAGTGTCTCACACAAAGTGGAAATTGTCATGAGCTGACATCATGTCTACGCACAGTCATTGGCTGGACACTCCTCAGATCTGAAGTTCATCCCCTGTAGAAGATTCTATAAGAAGTACCTATTAGATACACCCTCCAGGCTCCATCGTTTTACCAATTCCAGCTGAGGTGTTACTTGCAAGCAGAATTTAATAAGAAGAGGATGTCTGGGCCATGTGTTCAAATTTGAGGATAAAAATGCCTATTTTGCCCTGGTGGTGGTGGTGGTGGTGCACGCCTTTAATGCCAGTAGTCAGGAGGCAGAGCCAGGTGGATCTCTGTGAGTTCGAGGCCAGCTTGTGTACAGATCGAGATCAAGGACAGGCACCAAAACGACACAGAAAAACCCCGTCTCGAAAAACAAAAAATAAAAATAAAATGCCTATTTTTCTTTATTTTAACTACTATGGAGACATTTGTTTCAGTGCTAATTTGAAAAAAAAAAAAGAATGAAGGAAAATAAAACAACATTGTACCAGCAGTTTTCTGAGAGAAACAATCAACATCTTAATCACTAACCTCAATTCCCTAAAGCAAGATTGGCATCTTAAAAGATTATGGTCAGGCAAGTAAGGACATGAAGAAAGGGTCAGGACCAAGTGCATAAGCATTCATGGAACAAGCAGTAAGGACTGGAGTGAGCTCCAGATGATAGTCTACTGAGCTCAGCATGCACTGCAGTAACCCAGAGTCAACATCTGTTTTAAAAAGATCCATTTTATGTTTGCTTTTGTGTCTGTGTCTGTGTGGATGCATGTAGATGCCTAAGGAGGACAGAACAGGGCTTCAGATACTTTGAACCTGGAGTTACAGGTGGCTATGAGACTTCCACAAGTGTTCTGGGAACCAAATGCCAGTCCTCTGTAAGAAAGCACCAAGTTTTCTTAATCATTGAGCAATCAATCCAGCCCCTCCTCTCTTGTTCTCATGTTCTCTGTCTCTCTCTCTCTCTGTATATATGTATGTATGTATGTATGTATGTATGTATGTATGTATGTATGTGTGTGTGTGTGTTTATGAGTGTGTGTGTTTGAGTATTGTGTGCATGCATGGAGGGTGTGTGTGGAGGCCATAGCAGGCTCTCTCACTGACTCTGGACCTACGCCAATGGCCAGCAAGCTCCAGTGAACCTCCTATCTCTGATTCTGTTGGTGGTGGGGTTTTTTGTTTGTTTGTTTGTTTGTTTGTTTGTTTTTTAATGTTGGTGCTGGGGACATAAACTCAGGTCCTTGTGCTAGTGCAGCTAGTACTCTTGCCCACTGAGACGTCTGTCCACCTCCACACTCTACCTATTAACTATCATGCCATACAAATACTACATTCATCAGATAGCAACAGGCTGGCAAAAAGGCATACCACTCTTTTGTCTATTGAAAAGAAACAGCATTGCAGCCGCATTGAGAACTCTAATTGACAGCTCCAGTGTAAGTTCTCTGCCAACTTTCACTGTACCAATGGAAAGTACCTATTTAAACCAAAGCCATCATCCTATCATTACTTGGATTACTGGGAACTGGTCTTGATAGACTTGACTCATGATTTACATTCACACCAGCATTTAATGTTGCACTAGGAAGCATCAGCTAAAAAGTTCGGTAGCCCTATAACACCACGATGAGACTATAGACAAAACTCTTCTTGGGCAGCCACACTGTACCATATTCTCTTCATATAGATACTGCCAAGGAACCTCAGACAGCTTTTAAGGCCACAGAATACTAAACATATAAGGGAGAGCCCTTGCTTGCCCTGATGAGAGCCTGGATGTGGTACATAGCTTGGTCCACCAAAGGACAGACCTGTCAATATTTTGCATCTTTGCCCATCCAATAGCTCAAAGGAAATATTTTGCCTTTCATTTCATTGAGTGTCTTTAATACAGTTATTAGCTATCTATATATTTGTCCATCTTATATCCATTTTGCTCATTGTTTGGATGTTGGTCATAAGGGTTTGGGTTTTTTTTTTCATTAAACGTTTTTCTATCATCTTACATTACATCTGTAGTGTAAGTATTTATGTCCAATTTATGTTTTTTACTTTTATCTCTAACATTTTCCATTGCGTAGGTTTATTTTTATTTTTCTCTTGCGTGCAGTTGAATTTGTGGATTTTGCCTTGTAAGTTTCTGGCTTTGTGTTATGTTTACAAATGCCTCACTACTTTTTTTCTTCCTATAATACTTTTATGGTCCTATTAATTAAATCCTTGAGATGTCTGAATTTTTTCCAGAGTAAGAAATGAGGTTGAAAAGCATCTCTATTTTTCAAAAATACCAGCCAATTTTCCAGACAGTTTCATTGGACAATTTGACATTTTCACTACTGGTTTCAAAATGCTACATTTATCAAAATCCAAATTATCATATGTGCCTAATTTATTTATTATTTTATTGAATCATAAGTTTAAAATTACTACTACCTTGCAATTTGTTTTCAAGTACAGTAGAGTTAGACTTACTTCTGTGTATGTGTAAGGATACATGTGTATGCATGTGTGTGTGAACCCTGGCTGTCAGCCCACAGGAACCACCAACTTTATTTTTTGAGACAGGATTTCTCACTGGGACCTGGGATTTACTGATTCAGCTATGCTGGTTAACCAGTAGGTCCTGGGAATCCTTTGTCTCTGCCTCCCCAGGACTGATTACAAACATGTGCCACCATGCTTGGGTGCTGGGAGTCGAACTCAGATGCTTGCAAGCATCGAACTAGATGCTTGCAAGCAGTTTACTGGCTGAGCTATGACTCTAGCCCCTAGTCTTCCCTGTATTAAATTTGTTCTCATAAACTCCCTAGATACATATAATTATTTAGATGAAACATTAGGATCTTTCTGACTACACAAAAAAAGTAGTGTGAGGTTTTAAAATGAGAACTTCAATAACTTTATGAATCAACTTGGAGATAATATCTTTGCAAAATTCAGTCCTTTTATGTTGCTTTGAGTAACTAGTTTCCTTTACAGATGCTTTGTTCTTTCCTCATTGAATTTTATTTTATTTTTCTGTGAGTTGGTTTTCATTAATGTCACAAATGCCTCAGGTAATTACCTTTAAATGAGGACAGACACTTGCCTAGGGCCCATTGGAGCACAAAGGAGAAAGCAGAAAGGTTTATTTGGGTTCATAATTTTGGAGATGTTGGTTTCATTTGTTTTTGGTTTTTTTGTTTGTTTGTTTGTTTTGTTTTGTTTTTTGAGACAGGGTCTTATATAGTCTGGGCTGGACTTGAATTTGCTATTGGCCTTGAGCTTTTCATCTGCCCAAGGGCTAGGATTACAGGAGCACACACTGCCGTTGGAGGTTCCAGTCCATGGAAAATCTGGTTTCATTGTTTATGTGCCTGTGGCAAGGCAGTACACTACAGCAGGTAATAGAAGAAGCTGCAGAGCTCATGACAGCTAGAAAGTGAAAAAAGAGGAAAAGGAAGAGACAGGGTACTAATATCCTATTGATGGGCCACTCTCAATTATTCAATTACCAGAAGGCTCATCCTGTAGGCACAACATCTTACCCAGTTTTACCACCTCCCAATAGCAGCAAGCTGAGTGATAAACTTTTGAGAAACATTTTAGATCTAAAAGACTACCTCATGGATCTCAAAATTCTGTTTCAATTTCTGCTCAAATTGTTTTAACCGGTTGTTTGTCAAACTTTATAGACTACCTCCGCATTGGGGCATTCTGTGGTTAATCAATTGTTACCGGCTAGTCCTTCAAACATCCTGACTTTGTACTTTGACCATCTCCGGCATTGGGGCATTCTATGGTTAATCAGTTGTTACCAGATGGTTCTTCAAACATCCTGACTTTGTCCTGGGACTTATGTCAGCAGCTCTGAGAAGTTTGAAAATCAGGCCTGTTTCAAGCTGGGGTGAGGGGCTTGCTTGAAATGGGGGTGCTTTGGTTCTTCAAGGAGAAGAACAGTCTGTAGGGAGTCAGCGAAGCAGCAAGAGGTGGGGAGCAGGGACAAGGACGGGTAGTGGACGTAGGTAATATATGCAAGGTATAATGTATATAATTAAGAAGGTGTAACAATGAAACACATTTTTTATTATAACTGAAAAAACTTTGAACAGGAATAAAGGGAGATAGGTGTGCTACTTTACATAGGGTGGGCAGGAAAGGCCTTCTGATGAAAGGTGAAATTTGAGCAGAAACTTGGAGTTGGACAAATCAACTTGAAAATATCTTAGTAAAGAACAGCAAAAAGCAGGGAAGAGGGAAGCCCTAAGGCACAAGCATGCTTGGCCCATTTGAGGCCTTGCCGGCAGCTAGCTAACTTCGGTGTTCCTGATAAGATCTAAGTGGGAACCAGGGAGCCAGTTAAATGAGTATTTTTGTTTTGATTGAGTTCCAAAGCCACAGGAAGGTTTTAAACAAGGGAATGAAATGTCTGATTTATTGGTTGATAAAATAACGGTCACTTGTAGGGTGGAGGACAGGGGAGAGTGGAGCAATACACCGTTAATCCCAGCACTCAGGAGGCAAAAGCAGACAGGCAGATCTCTATGAGTTCGAGGCCAGCCTGGTTTATAGAGTGAGTTCCAAGACAGCCAGGACTACACAGAGAAACCCTGTCTTAAATAACAAACAAATAAACAAAAAGCAAAAACAAAACAACAAAAGATTATGGTCGCTTTACTCGAGACAGCAGCTGTGGTCAGAACACAGAGGTATGAATAGAACTTGTCTACACAGAGGTACTTATCAAACTCAAGGTATTTGTTGTGAGAACACTATACCAGAAACATCGATGGACAGTGTAGATGTAATTCTAAACAGTCCTATTAAATAAGAAACACAGAGCCAAATAGTTAAAAGCCCAAGAGGTCAGAGCACTAGCGAATAGCCTTTAGTTTACCAGTTGCTGCCATCCTTCCCCTCAGAAAGAGACCTACTTCCTGTGTGTCTTTCTTTTTATTGACTTTCTGTTCTGTCTTCTCATTGGTTCTAAACCCAACCACATGACTTCTTCGTCACTGCCTATCTATACAGACCTCCAGGTCTCTATGGTTGGTACTTGGATTAAAGGCATGTGTCACCAAGCTGGCTATGTCCTTGAACACACAGACTCTGCCTGTCATGTGATCAGATTAAGGGCATGTGTTACCACTGCCAGACTTCTGCTAAATGGCTTGCTATTAGCTCTGACCCCCAGGCAACTTTATTTATTAACATACAAATAAAATCACATTTCAGCACAAATAAGATATCACCATAGGATAGAGTTTTATATTTGTATGATATCAGAATTTAGTAAATAGCAATAAATTCACTAAGGTCAGCAGTTTCAATGACAGTGATTTGCCAGATAATCCTGCCTACCGTGGTAATCTTGCAGAGACAGGTTCTTTTTTTTTTAATTTTATTTATTTTATTTTACAATACCATTCAGTTCTACATATCAGCCACAGGTTCCCCTATTCTCCCCCCTCCCACTCCCTCCCCTTACCCCCAGCCCACCCCCCATTCCCACCTCCTCCAGGGCAAATCCTCCCCTGAGGACTGAGATCGACCTGATAGACTCAGTCCAGGCAGGTCCAGTCCCTTCCTCCCAGACTGAGCCAAGTGGCCCTGCATAAGCTCCAGGTTTCAAACAGCCAACTCATGCAACGAGCACAGGACTTGGTCCCACTGCCTAGATGCCTCCCAAACTGATCAAGCCAGTCAACTGTCTCACCTATTCAGAGGGCCTGATCCAGCTGGGGGCCCCTCAGCCTTTGGTTCATAGTTCATGTGTTTCCATTCATTTGGCTATTTTTTTTCAATAATTGAGTAAAACCAAAATTTATTATAAGCCACAGTCGTCCTAGGGACCTCCATGCTATATATATAGCCTCCATGGTTCTATGGGTTGTGGTCTGATTGTTCTTTATTTTATATCTAGAATCCACTTATGAGTGAGTACATACCATGACTGTCTTTCTGGGTTTGGGTTACCTCACTCAGGATGATTTTTTTCTAGTTCCATCCATTTGCCCACAAACGTCATGATGCCATTGCTTTTCTCTGCTGAGTAGTACTCCATTGTGTATATGTACCACATTTTTTTCATCCATTCTTCCGTTGACGGGCATCTAGGTTGTTTCCAGGTTCTGGCTATTACAAATAGTGCTGCTATGAGCATAGCTGAGCATGTATCTTTATGGTATGTATCAGCATTCTTTGGGTATATGCCCAAGAGTGGGATGGCTGGGTCTTGAGGTAGTTTGATTCCTAATTTTCTGAGAAACCGCCATACTGATTTCCACAGTGGTTGTACAAGTTTACATTCCCACCAACAGTGGAGGAGTGTTCCCTTTGCTCCACATCCTCTCCAACATTGACTGTCATTGGTGTTTTTGATCGTAGCCATTCTGACAGGTGTAAGGTGGTATCTCAGAGTCGTTTTGATTTGCATTTCTCTGATGACTAAGGATGTTGAGCATTTCTTTAAATGTCTTTCAGCCATTTGTATTTCTTGTTTTGTGAATTCTCTGTTTAGCTCTTTAGCTCATTTTTTAATTGGACTGTTCAGTATTTTGATGTCTATTTTCTTGAGTTTTTTATATACTGTGGAGATCAATCCTCTGTCAGATGTGGGGTTGGTGAAGATCTTTTCCCATTCTGTTGGCTGTCTTTTTGTCTTATTGACTGTGTCTTTTGCCCTGCAAAAGCTTCTCAGTTTCGAGAGGTCCCATTTATTAATTGTTGTGCTCAGGGTTTGTGCTGTTGGTGTTTTATTTAGGAAATGGAGACAGGTTCTTTTATTGTAATCTTAATTACTAACCAAATGATACATAAGTAAGGGGCTGCAGAGATGGCTCAGCAGTTAAGAGCATGTATTGTCCTTCCAGAAGGCCAGAGTTCAGTTTCTGCTATCGACATCTCACAACCACCAGCTGCAGGAGATCCAACTCCTTTGGTCGCCATAGACACCTACACTCACATGCACATATTCACACAACACACACAAATTTAAGAAATAAAATTAATTTTAAAAGAACAAGTAATAAACATTAAGTCTCATAGCACACTGCAAAGAGGAAATATTTCTCATATATGCATATATGTGGTTACAGCATGAATACAAGTTGAAGATGCTGTAGCAACAGAATCCGGAGGGAGCTGCTCCTGAGGTCCACAGGAGAGTCGAGGATGAAAACAAGTGCCGCAGCGTGGAGTCCACCTCTGAGGAGAGAGAGTGGAGAGTAGGTTCAGGTCCTGACAATGGGGAGATGGGCAGGAAACGGAGCAGGCCACGTCTCACACACACACACACACACACACACACACACACACACACACACACACACACACAGGCTGAGTTCAGTGATGCGGACCTATAATTCCAGCACTTGGGGGGCACAGGCAACAAGATTAGTGCAAGTCTGAGAGCAGCTTGGGCTATGGAGTGAGTTCCAGGCCAAATAGGACTACAAGGCCCTGAAACAAACAAACATGCAAAATACAGCTCACAGCTCAAAGGAAATAAGGGTTAGTTTATTCTGGAGCCAAAGTTGCGTGTCTCCAGACCCAGAAACATGGACTAAAGTTATTCCAAATATCATGTTCCAATGTAGTGACAATTTCATCAAGTTTTATAGTAACAGGGCAAAAACAATCAAGTCACTTCAAATACAATGATGGAAAAAATCAAATAGATTTTTCCCATTTATAGCAAAACAGGGCAATTTGTAATAGGCTTCAAGGCTTCAGTGTTATGTGGTGATAATCTTAGCCTCTGAGTTACTGGAAGCTAGGGAGCCTTAGGGGAGCCTGTTTGTATACACTAAAAAATATTTACCTAGTAGTCACAAAGAAGTTAGGTCACATACAGAGGTGGGCAATAAATGGCTACTTAGGGGACTAAGCTAGTCTAAGATAACTTTGGCTCCCAACCTGTAGCATTCCTACTCTCAATCAATCAGCCTTATTGAATGTTTAATACAAGCATAGCTTTTTGTTGTTTATCTTTGAGACTGATTGTATTTTAATTACATTTCTCTTTTCCCTTTCCTCCCTCCAAATCCTCCCCTCTACCCCTCCCCACTCTCCTTCAAATTCACGCCCTCATTGTTCATCAGTTGTTATTGCATACATACATGTGTTTGTATATACATATATTCCCAAATATAACCTGTTGAGTCCACACAATGTTACTTGTATGTGTGTTTTCAGGGCTGGCCATTTGGCACTGGACAACCAATTGCTTTGCTCTTCCCTGGGGAGGGCCACCTCTCATGCTTTGCTCAATTGCATGTAGTTCTTTATGTAGGATGAGGCTATATGGGCTCCCCCACCAAGCCCCATGCAGTTTCATATGTTCACTGGTGTCATCCTTGTTCATCACATGTCCGGGCAATCATGCTGGTGAGACTTTATGGATGTAGCTTCTGATGTTACTAGGAGACACAATGTCACAGTAAACTCCCTGGTACTCCGGCTCTTACAATCTCTCTGCCCCCTCTTCAGCAATGTTCCCTGAGCCTTAAGTGTGGGAGTTGTGTGTACTTATATCCATTAGGACTGGGTTCAACAACTCTGCATTTTGATTGACTGTGGTTTTCTGTAGAGGTCTCCATTTGTTATAAGCATGACCTTTTTTTTTTTTTTTTTTTTTTTTTTAAACTGGGAACTTAAGTTCACAGTAGTGAGACCTTACCTCACAAAAGAAAAGAAAGGAAAAAGATGTTGTAAGGAAATGTCTGTCCACCTACAATTGTATGTCGCTGGAATATATTTGAATAAAGAAAATAAAACGAAGACAGTTTGCCATGAGAGCATTACCTATCACTCAGTGAACAAATTTTAAACACTGTTCTTAAGACAGAAGCTCAGAGTAGAGCAGGAATGAGGAACAAGGAAAGTGGTAACTATGTAGGCTCTAAAGAAACACTGACTAGTTAATAGAACCATAGTAGTAGGTCGCCCCCCCCCACCCCCAACCCCACCAGGGACTATCCCTCGAGGGTTCTTGACCATGTTATAACTGACACGAAGTGAAAATAACCAAAATTCATTATATAAGTATATGAAACTGTCGAACAATTTGTTTTTGAGAAAGGGTCTTGCTATGTAGCCCTGGCTGCCTGGAACTCACCACAATGGTCTTGAACTCACAGAGATCAGCCTGCTTCTTCCTTCTGAGTGCTGGGATTAAGGTAGCATGCCTTGTCAGCCTCCTGGCTCTCTGCCTCTGCCTCTTCAGATATGTGTGTCATCACAACTGAAAAAAAAATAACACTTTTTTTTTTAAAGATAGGGTCTCATTGTGTAGCTCTGGATGGCCTGGAACTTGCAATGTAGACAAGGTTGGCTTTGAACTCATAGAGATCTGCCTGCCTCTGCCCCACTGAATGCTGAGATTAATGACATGGACCACCACAATAAACCCTCAAAAATGTTTTTAACTAATGTTATTTAGGGAGTTATAGGAGTAGGGAATAATTTTCTTGAGCTCCTAGGAATTAAACCTGAGGTCTCAAACAAGCTAAAATAAAAAACCCATAGACTGATCTACTCAGCTCCTATTCCATGAATAATTTTAAAACCTTAACCATCCACAGCTATAAGGAAGAAAATAAACACAAAACAAAGAGACAGTACATTCAAAAGATCAATTAATGTACACCAAATTATATTAACTATAATTTTACTAAATGCATCAATTAAAAACAGATTGTTAGAGTACATTCACTCATACATGTGCAGGTGCACATACAGTTGCTTGTTTTAATTAAGAAATGAATGTATTATAAAAAATTATAGAAATATTTAAAATCTGTGATAAAACCGGGCGTGTTTGCCTGGAATACCAACACTTGGAAGCAGAAGAGTCAAAAATTCGTGATCATTTTTGACTACATAGTAAATTTGAGACCAGTTTTGGCTAAATAACACCCGTCACAAAAACAAACACAAAACAAAAATATGAGGAAAGGTATGCCACTTAAATACTATCTGTGGTATTTTCAATAGGTATGGCCCCCATAGACTCATGTTTTTTAATTCTTGGCCCTTAGGTAGTGGCACTATTAGGAGGTGTGGCCTTGTTAGAGTAGGTGTGTCCTTGGAGGAAGTGTGTCTCTGTGGGGGGCAGGTTTTGAGGTCTCCTATACTCAAGCTACCCACAGTGTGACACACAGTTGCTTCTGCTGCCTGCAGATCAAGATGTAGACTTCTCAGCTCCTTCTCTGGCACCATGTCTGCCTGCGTGCTACCATATCCCACCATGATGATAATGGACCAAACCTCTGAACTGTAAGCCAGCCCCAATTAAATGTTTTCCTTTATTAGAGTTGCTGTGGTCACAGTGTCTCTTCATAGCAACAGAAACCCTAAGATATTATATAAAAGAAAGTTTATAGACACATCCTAATATCACATAGATTAAATTTGAAATCAGAAAGCATTGCTAGGTCTAACAATTGCTGCCAAGCCTGATAACCTGAATTATATCCCAGGACTGACCTGATACAAAGAAAGAACTGAATCCTGCAAGTGTGTGTATATGTGCAAATAAAAAATAAATAAATAAATAAATAAATAAATAAATAAATAAATAAATAATAAATAAATGAATATTAATTAAAAAAGCATTTCTAGAGGGTGCGTGTGGTGGTGGTCTACAGAGTGAGTTCCAGGACACAGAAGGCTACGACCTTGTCTCAAAAACAACACAAAACGAACAGCACTACTAGAGACATTGCCACACCATTCACAAGAACACACAGCAGCTCCAAATGTTCTTGTCACTTAAATGAGGATTCAAATGTAAAGAGAAAAATTTAGCAAATGTAAAAGGTTTCTGAGTACTCAGTGATTAACATGCATCACCAATTTGAGGTGTTTCTAGCAGTCCTTGCCTGTGTTGTATTGTACCACTTCACTCACTGCAGCCTAGATTCCGAACACACAACATGCATACTTTACACTGAGCATGTCACTATACCATGGTAAGCTAATGAAGGCTATCTGAAACTTCTTGACTCAGATCCAACGCTGTTGTCTGTTATGAATGCACATTTTTTTTTCTGCTCTTAAAGAAACCTAATGGTTTATTTACAGAAAGTAAATTCTTTTAAGTATTTTCCTACCATTATTCCTCCACATGTCATATTTGGGTTGTACTGTGTTGGAATCTTTGACTTTTAAGATTGTTCTTTGGGCTGGCAAGATGACTCAGTGGTTGAAAGCACTTGCTGTTAAGCCTAGCAACCTGAGCTTGATCCCCAGGACCCATATATTAGAAGGAGAAAGCCTACTTCTATGTATGGAACCATCTTATTAAATAAGAAACACAGAGCCAATACAGAGATGAAAGCCAAGAGGTCAGAGCAATAGCTAAGAGCTAAAAACCTTACCCTTCACTGTCGCTGTTCTCTTCAGCCAAGAGACCTACTTCCTATGTGTTTATCTTTATGTAGACTTTCTGTTCTGCCTTCTCATTGGTTGCAAACCCAACCACATGACCGTCTCGTCACTGCCTGTCTGTACAGACCTCCAGGTCTTCTATGGTTGGTATTGAGATTAAAGGTGTGTGTCTCCAATGCTGGCAGTATCCTTGAACACACAGAAATCAGCCTAGCTCTGCCTACCAAGTGCTGGGATTAAAGGCATGCACCACCACCGCCCAGCTTTTCTATGGCTCTAATAGCTCTGACCCCCAGGCAACTTTATTTATTAACATACAAATCACATTTTAGTACAAATAAAATATCACCATATACTTCCAAAAGTTGCCCTCTGACCTCCACCTGTGAATGACTTCCATGTGTGTCCAGTAGCACACACATGACTCCCACATATATGCACACAAAATAAATAAAGTGTAATACAAATTTAAAAAAAATAGAAATAGCTGTTTGAGTTGCTGACTAAAGTTTCATTTTTAAAAAAAAAAAAATTCAGTGCATTTGGCTTGGTAGTAGAACAGAATTTCTGACACTTTCTGAAATGACTCTAAACATATTTCTGCCATTTTATACTACATATTTATACAAGGAGGCAGTTTCAGTGGGAGAATTATAAAATCAAAGTATCAATCAACTATGAAAAATCTTGAAGATGTTCTACATCCTGCAATATTAAATATGCAGCCAAGATTTAATTCTTTATGTAAAAATAAACAGGCATCGCATTAGTATGCAAATTTGACTTTGTCTTTAATTAATGGTAAAAGTACATGTATGCAAAGAGTTTCTTTAAAATAAATTTATTTTTTACTCCTTTTTTTTCAGCTGGGGTCTTACTGTATCACCCTGGCTGTCCTGGAACTCACTATGTAGACCAGGCTGGCCTCAAACTCACAGGGATCTGCCTGCCTCTACCTCTCAATGTTGAGATTTAAAAAGTTGTGTGCCACCATGCCCAGCCTAAAATAAATTTCTTTATGATTTGTTATCAATAAATGTTTGGTTTATACAGATCTATTTTATATGCCTGATATTGAGTAAAATGTTGCCAGGTGAGGGGCCAAAGGTGACTGAAAGTGCTGGGGGAGGGCTCAGTGCTAGGTGTGCAACCCTGAGGACCCGCCTGGACACCAGCACACGTGTAACAAGCCAGGCAAATATCATGCATGCCTGTTACTCCAGTGCTGCACGGGGCAGTGACAAAAACAATCCCTTTGGCCAGCCAAGCCAAAAGGGCTCCAGGTTCAGAGAGAGAGACTGCTTCAAAGGAATAAAGCAGGGGGCTGGAGAGATGGCTCAGCAGTTGAGAGCACTGGCTGCTCTTCCACAGGACCCAGGTTCAATTCCCAGCATCCACATGGCAGCTCACAACTGTCTGTGACTCTGGTTCCAGGGGATATGACACCTTCACACCAGTGCACATAAAATAAATTTTTAAAAAAATAATAAGGCAGACAATGATAGAAGAGGATACCCTACATGCCTCTGATTTCGGGAGAGGAAAGGTGTGTGCATAGCTGTCTACATATATGTACATACACCACATACAGATACATCTCACACATGCACACTTCAAATGGACACACAAAATAAGCAAATTTTAAATTTTTTATTTTGATTATTTTTATTTATATGTATGTGTAGTATCCAAGTGCATTTGCTCAAAGAGGAGAGAGTGTCCAATAGCTCTGGAGCTGGAGTTACAGGCAGTGAGCTGTCTGATGTGGGTGCTGGGAATTGAACCCAGGTCCTCTGGAAGCACAGTACACTCTTAACTGATGAGCCAGCTTTCTAGCTCCTTAAAACATTTTTAAAAGAATAAATAAAGCTTTAAAAGCCTTGGTTTAGGTAATATGTTTTCAGATACAGCATCAAAAACACCAGTGAGCCACTTACCTGTAATCTCAGCACTCAACAGGTAGAGGCAGGAGGATCAAGAATTCGAGATCAGTGTCAGGTACATAGCTTAAACTCAGCCTGTGCTACAGGAGACTCTACCTCCAAAAGAGGCTGTGCAGATATTTTAGTTGGCAGGGGACTTATGCAATCATAAGGACCTAAGTTCAGACCAGTTCCTGCTGGGTACTAGGAGTAGTGGTATATATCTGTAATCCCAGCATGGGGAAGGCCATTGAGCTCCAGGTTCAGTGGGAGACCTTATCTCAAAAACTAAGATGGAGCATGATGAAGACACTCAACCAAATGAAAGAAAGAAGAAGAGGGCTAGTTAGATGACTCTGTTGGTAAAGGCTCTTGCAACCAATCCTTCCAACCTGAATTCAATGCACAGAATACACATTATGGACAAAGAGAGCCTACTCTGGAAGTTGCCATCTGATCCCTATGCACACACCCACACACACAATGAATGGAACATTTTAAGTGAAAAGATAGTTGTATATGGTGGTGTACACCTATAATCACAACACTCGGGAGACTAAAGCAGAAAAACAGTTTGTTAGAGGTCAGTTTGGGCTACAGTGAGTTTCAGACCAGACTTGACTATATAACAAAACCCTACCTCAAAGAGATGAGTAAAGGAAGCAATGAAAAGAAAGCCAACAAAATGAGAAAGATATTTGCAAATATTATATATGAAATATTTATGCATAAAGAATATTGAAAATAGGGGCTGGAAGGTGGCTCAGTAGTTAAGAATGCTTGCTGCTCTTGCAGAGGACGAGTTTGACTCCCAGCAGCCATGTTGGGTGGCTCACAGCTGCCTGTGACTCCAGTTTCAGGTGGTCTGACTCTCTCTTTTGGCCTCCACTTTCACCCACCCACTCCCAAATAAAAATGGGAAAGTCTTTAAAGGCAGATTTTTATAAAAAGAAAAAAAAGAATATTGAAAATAAGCTATACAAGGTGGCACAATCCTATAATCCCAGAACCCAAGAGGTAAAGGCAGAAGGATTGCTGAAAGTTCAAGGCCAGTCTGGTGTACATAATAAGACACTGTGTCGAAAGACCAAAATAAATAAATATAAAACAATGAATATGTACAAATGGCCAGGCATGGTGGTGCACACCTTTAATCCCAGCACTTGGGGAGCAAAGATAGATGGATCTCTGTGAATTTGAGGTCAGCCTAGGCTATATAGTGAGACCCTGTCAAAATTGAAGTGTATAAACAGCCAATGAGGCTTGAAAAGATGTTCAACAGGAGTAATCATTAAGGAAATACAAACGAAAATAATAATGGTATATCACCAGGATGGCCACAATTCAAACAAAAACAAATGTTGAAGATGTGAAGATTTGAATACTGTCAGACATTGCTGGTAGGAATGTAAAGTAGTACTTTGTTTTGTTTTCTTAGACACGGTCTCATGTATTCCAGGCTGGCTTCAAACTCACCATTTAGCCAAGTATGGCCTTCCTTAAGCTCCTTATCCTCTTGCCTACACCTCCCCCACTGCTGATAACACAGGCATGCATCACCACACATAGTTTATGTGATAGTGGGGAACTACAGGGCCCGCATGCATGCTGCACAAACATTCTACCAACTGAGCCACATCCCTAGTCTCTCATGAAAGCACTCTGAAATACCATTTAGCCATTCTTCAAAATAGCTCTTCTAAGTCCTGCTAATCCTATCTCTAGGTATAATACCCAACATAAATGAAAGCATATGTTTGCACAAAAAAAAACTTGCACACAAATCTTTGTAATGGCATTATTCATAATAGCCAAAATGGTGCAGAAGTACAGTAGTACAGTTTATATGTAGGAGGTTCAATTCCCTGCAGCAATAAAACAAAATCCAGATAATAGCCAAATATTGGGAATGGTCCAGCGTGTGCATGAGTAAGGAAAACATGGGATATTTACACAATGGAAGATTATAAACTTATAAGAATAATAAACTACTGATGATGCATACTACTTAGTGCACAGATAAACACTGAAGAAATTTTATCCAGAAAACAGTTACGAAACCCTGCATATATTACTCCATGTCTTTGAAATGTTAGGCAGGAAATGTGAGGATGAGAAGGAAGCTCTGCAGAGTACTATCGGTAACAAAAAGTACCATCATCTACAGTTTGCACTTGAAGGGAAACAAGTCCAACCTAACTAAGTGAATCCTAAGAACACATGTGAAGCCCAGTGAACCAGAGCACTCAGTATAAACTAGAAATCTTCTGTTTCACAGAGAAATCCTGTCAAAAAAAAAAAACCCAAAAAGAAAACGGAAGAAAGACAGAAAGAAAGAAGGAAAGAAAGGACAGAAAGAAGGGGAGAAAGGAAGGAAGGAAGGAAGGAAGGAAGGAAGGAAGGAAGGAAGGAAGGAAGGAAGGAAGGAAGGAAGGAAGGAAGGAAGGAAGGAAGGAAGGAAAGAATCTTATGAAGAATCTTATGAAGGCAGCAAGATAGAAAAAAATGACTGCTGGTGGAATAGCATCACAGCCATGAATCAATGGCCCTCCTACCAAAGCTAAGTTTATTAAAGAAATTGTACCTTGTTGTACCAACAGAAGAGGGTGCTCTTGAGCCAATCAACCAAATAAGGCATCTAAATTTTGGCCCCATAGCTCCAGGAAACTTGGGGACACTTTACTGTGGCAAGATTAAAAAAAAAAACCCACAGCACCTGTATGAAAGTACAATAAAAGAAGAGAAAAGCAAGAATCTAAACTTTTCATTACCTTGTTATTTTTAACTTTGGGAGACAGTCTTTCAGCTCACAAGCAGATGTCAGAGAACAATAAGCCAAAGTCAGTTCTTTCCTTCTACTATGTAGGACCCAGGATCACATTCAGGTTTTCAGGCTCGGCAGCAAGCTCCTTTACCCACTGGGCCATCTCCTTGGGCCTACTTTTATATTTCTTTTCCCTTTAATTTCTTGCTTGCTTGCTTTTGTTTTTGAGACAGGGTCTCTCATGTAGTCCATGTCGGCCTTGAACTTGATATATAGCCAAGGATTACCTTGAACACCTGAATCTCCTGACTCCTCCTCCTGAGTGCTGGTACTAGATGCTTGTGACAGTATACTCTAGTGAGTCACAACTTTTTTTAAAGATTTACATATTTTTACTTTCTGTGCATGAACACTTTGCCTGCATGTGTGTCTGTATACCATGTGTGTGTGTGCTGTGGGATATTCTGTATGCTGTAAATGTGTTTCTCTGATTGGTTAATAAATAAAATAGTGATTGGCCAGTAGCCAGACAGGAAGTATAGGTGGGACAAAGAGAGAGAAGAATTCTGGGAAGTGGAAGGCTGAGAAGCAGATACCTTAGCGGTTAAGAGCACTGACTGCTCTTCCAAAGGACCCAGGTTCAATTCCCAGCACCCATATGGCAGCTCACAACTGTCTGTAACTCCAGTTCCAGGGGACCAGGGAACCCTCACACAGACATACACACAGACAAAACACCAATACACATAAAATAAAAAATAAATAAATTACTAAAAAAAGATACTGGTAAGCCATGAGCCACATGGCAACTTATAAATTAATAGAAATGAGTTAATTTAAGATATAAGAACTAGATAACAGCCGGGCGGTGGTGGCGCACGCCTTTAATCCCAGCACTCGGGAGGCAGAGCCAGGCGGATCTCTGTGAGTTCGAGGCCAGCCTGGGCTACCAAGTGAGTTCCAGGAAAGGCGCAAAGCTACACAGAGAAACCCTGTCTCGAAAAACCAAAAAAAAAAAAAAAAGAACTAGATAACAAGAAGCCTGCCACAGCCATACAGTTTATAAGTAATATAAGCTTCGAAGTAATTACTTTATAAGTGGGCTGTGGGACTACGGGAGCTTGGCAGGACCTGGAGAGCAACTCCCCAGCTACGTGTGTGTGGTGCCCAGGAAGGCCAGAAGGCAGTGTGAGGTTCCCTAGACCTGGAGTTACAGATGGTTGTGAGCTGCCAAGTGGGTTCAGGGAATTAAACCCAGGTCTTGTGGAAGAGCAATTCTTAACTACTAGGACAGCTCTCCAAAGTTTTTTATATGTTTCTCATTACTTATTTAGTGCCTGTATGATATGTTGAGAATTGATGTCAAGGCCTTACACATGATAGACAAGTCTCTACCTCTCTAACTCTGGGCTGTACCCCAGCCTCTAAGAGTCAAAACTTTTCAGTGGATATAAATAAATTATCCTGTGATAAAAAAAAACCACAAAGCAGAGGAGAAGACAAACTAATATCATTAAATAATCAATATAAATATGAAAGAACAAAACAGGAAATTGGGGCTGAGGAGATGGTTCAGCAGTTAAGAGCTCTTGTTCTCACAGAGGACCCAGGTTTGATTCCTAGCATCCATATAGTTGCTTACAACTCCCTGTAATTCCAGTTAAGGATAGCCAGTAACCTCACCTGGCCTCCACAGGCACCAGGCACACACAAACATGCAAATAAAATAAAAATAAATAAATATTTTTAAACCAACCGTGAGAAATGGAAAACTCCATGACAGAAGTAGGAAAATACACAATGCTAACTGAACTGAAGAAAGACATTGAAGGGAAAAAACAAAATCATCTCAGATGAGAATACTAAATTAAAAGGTACTCAAGGCTTTTAAAGCTGTGGCAAGAGCATGCGGAGTTCAAAGTTTGAGGCCAGCCTGGCCTACAGAGTGAGTTCCAGGACAGCCAGGGCTACAGAGAGAAACCCTGTCTCAAAAACCAAAGGGAAAAAAAGAAGTTAAGACTAGTGACATGTGACTATAATCCCAGCTACTTGGGAGGCCAAGGCAGGAGGCACACACATTTAAGGACAGCTTCAGCAATTAGTGACACTCTGTGGAGCTGCTTCCCTAGCATATAGGAGAGTCTGGGTTCAAGCCACAGGACTGCAAAACAAACACACAAACAGGTAAAAGACGGGAGGAATAACAACGAAAGTAAGTTGGAAAAAGCAAAGCATGGCACAGAACTCGGGTTTAAATTTATCACAGTTGAATTGGAACTCTCAGGAACAAAAAAACATCTAAATGTAATGTACTAAAAGATCCTGCCATGTACTCGAGAACATCTGTAACTGAGGGAAAAGCTCAACAAATCTGCTGGCTTCCCCTGCTTTCAGTTGATTTTCAAATTCCTAAGTTGTGGAGGTCATGCAGCTGGACAATATATTATTAGTCTCCCATTAGCCTTGCTGTCAACAGCACTTCTGCTGTGTGTGTAATGAGAATAACCGTTGCCTAGGTTACTTTTCAGGAACATGGAGTCCACTTTTGCTGAAAGCAGTGAGCCCCGCAGATGTCCAATGAGTGACTAACTCAGTAGAAATGCTTGGCCTCTCAGCCTTCCAATTGCACGTCTCCTTGGCTACCCTGACCTTTAGGTCAGACTCTATCTTCTCAATTTTGCATGTAGATAGATGAGCCATTTAAAAAAAAAAAACAGTTTTTTTTATTCAGAACTGCACCGGTTGATTTGACCTCCAATGACTGAATCTCTCCTTCAGGAATGAGCACACCAAGATAAGAGTGATTAAGAAAGACAACATCCTGTTCCAGGTTACTGGAGATGTTTGGGCATCAATTCTTTCCTGCCCATTGCCCCCAGCTCCTCCCTATAAAGCCCTTTGGCAAACCTGAGCCTTCTAACATTATTTATGTTGCCTTTGTTTGTTTGGTTTTGTTCACTTGGTTTTTTCGAGACAGGGTTTCTCTGTGTGTAGTCAGACTTTCTTGGGCCTCCAACTCCCAGATAATGAGATGGAGACTTCTTATTAATTATGAAAGTTTGGCCTTAGCTTAGGCTGGTTCTCAACTAGCTCTTAAACTTAAATTAACCCATTTATATTAATCTATGTTCTGCCATGTGGCTTGTTACCCTTCCTCCATAATATATGTCTGACTTCCTATGTATCTTGCTGGCAAATCCCACCTCTCTTCTTCTGAGAGTTCCTATCTCTGCCCCGAAGTCCCACCTATCCCCTCTTGCCTAGCTATTGGCCATTCAGCTCTTTATTAAACCAATCAGGTGCCTTAGTCAGGTGAGGCAGAACATAGGCAAATCTTCACACAGACTAAACAAATATCCTGCAACATCTGTGCAGTCCTGGCTGTCCTGGAACTTGCTCTGTAGACAAGGCTGGCCTCGAACTCACAGAGGTACCCTTGCCTCTGCCTCCTGAGGACTGGGGCAAAAGGTGTAGGCTGCTATGCCTGGTACCTTTCAAGTTCTTTGTTTCCTGGTTTTCCACATAAATCTTTCTCCTTGCCCCAACCACCGATCCTTGATTCATTGGCCTTTTCCACAAGAAAAGAGCAAACTTGATAACTCATTGACAGTCAGCTCTGGAACAAAGCTAAGCCACACAAACAGATGTTGATGACAAAGAACCAAATACAGTCAGCCAGGCATGATTAGGAAGGCCTGAAATCCCTGCATTCAGGAGGCTGACACAGAATATCACAAGCTACTGGTCAGCCTGGGCAACATAATGAGACTCCATCTCATAAAGAAAAGTGAAATAATCTATAAGCCAAAAAAATAATAACCCTACAGGACCTATTAGAAAGGAAAAACAGAAGGGACCAATATACTTGACAAAATATTAAAGGAAAGATGTGGGGGTGACATTATTGTAAAGAAACCCAAGAGGGGTATATAAGTGTCTGCCACCTACCCTGATGGCCTGAGTTCAATCTCCAGGATTCACATGGTGGAAGTAGAGAACTGACTCCTGCAAGTTGTTCTCTGACACACACACACACACACACACACACACACACACACACACACAATAATAATAATAATAATAAAAATAAAACTTTTAAAAATTAAAAACAAGTAAAGTAAAAGTTAACCAAAGTTACTGTTTTATACATTCAAGACCTGAGGAAATTTTTTATTCAATAGCTCTTTCTGAAGATTCTACTAGACAATTTTCATCTAAGAGATGATTGGAAGTCTGGCAAAGAACTAGACATTCAGAGTTTAATAGGTTTCATTATAAATCTACGACATTCTTCAACTCTTAATGCACAAAAAAGAAAAAAAAAAGTGGTTAGGAGTCTCATAATATAGAAACTGGGCCTAGGTGGCACAGGCTTATAATCCTAGCTACTCAGGAGGCTGAGGGAGGAGGATCCTGAGTTCAAGGCCAGTGTGGTTTACTAACTCTGTTCACAGTCAATGTGGACACAGTAGAATGACTCAGCCTCAAAATAAAAAGGTAAAAATAGGACTGGGGACATAGTTCAGAGTATAATACTTGCCTAACCTGAATAAGTCTTTAGGTTCCAGAATGGAGATGGAGATGTTGTAAGGATTATGCCTTCTGTGTCCTCTCTTTTTCCGCACTCTCTCCTTCTGTATTCTCTCTCCTCCGAGCAGTCTCTCTGTCTCTCTGTTTCTCTCTCTCTCTCTCTCTCTCTCTCTCTCTCTCTCTCTCTCTCTCTCTCTCTCTCTCTCTCCCTCCCCCTCCCTCTCCCAATAAAGCTCTAGAAAGATAACCATGGCTCGTGATTCTTCCGCGACCACGGCATCCAGTGGTCTCTTCCGCATGGCCACTGCGGGCAGCGGCCAGCCACGAGCGCTACCGCTTAACCAACAGATGTAGCTCACTTGACAGAATGCTTGTCCAGCATATACCAAGCCCAACGTTCAGTTCCCAGGACTGCAGAATCTAGGCATGGTGGTGCATCCTTGCAATCTCTGCATTTAGAAGGTGGAGACAAGAGGATCAGAACTTCAATGGGACACTACTACTACTTAACTACAACTACTACTACTACTACTACATCAAGTTTGAGACCGGCCTGGGACACTTAAGGCTTGTAGCATGTAAAGAACATAGACACTATATACACCTGAAAACAGGAGCGAAGAAAAAAACAGAATAAGCTCAATGACTGCTGCAAAGGGCAAAGTTTAGAGTCAAAGGATGTTGTTCATCATAGCAAAGCTCAGGGCTATAGCTCAGGTGTAGTGTATTCCTGCTGAGTTCCAGAGAGCAGCACCCAGCCCTCAACCTTCCTTTGCTTAACCACGCCTTTTGTTTCTCTTACCTTTTGTTTCTCTTATCGCCCTATGTGAATCTTGTCTGAGAGTCAAGGATCAGAGAGTCCCCCAGGGATCAAAGGCCTATGCAAAACTTGGTGCAGGAAACCCAGAAAACCGAGGTACCTGATAAATCAAGTAATTTGCACTTGGCATTTGGTCTCTGGGAGCTCCTTTTAGATTGCTTTGAAGGTACAGGAATTAACTGGCTAAACTGTAAATAGAGAGAAATAAAAATACCCTAGGTGTAGGGATAGTGCTTCTGTCCTTCAAGGCTGGACCCCCCTGCAGCCACGAAAGGCTATATTCATTCTTAAGATGCCTCTGAGTCTTCTTTCCACGGACCAGAGTGAACCCCCACACCCATGTCGAGACAAACAGTTACATTTGGTGCCCAACACATGGCTTGAAGAAGGACAAAGTATCTGCTGAAGAAGGATAGAGACGGTCATCTTAAGAACTGGAGGGAGCAACCTCAGGGTAAGAGGACTCCAGGATTGGCAGGGTCATGGGGAATTTAAACTCCCCATCTCAGGAGCAACAAAATGTACAGTTGCTAAAATGCTTGTCAAAATAAAAAGCAGTAACTACACAATTTTTAAGGATAGAAATACAATGGCTCCTGAGACAAGAAATAAATAAAGGAAAAAGACCTTTCTCAATAGAGAAAAGGGAAAGAAAGAAAATAAAAAAGAAAATCTTCCCAATAGAGAAGAGGGAAGGAATGGAAATAAAAAGAAATTTCCTATTAGAAAAGAAAAAAAATCATCAACAAAAAAGGTTTTTCCCAGTAAAAGGGGGAAAATATTAAAACTAGGCCTAAAGATTATAAGGCCACATAAAAGGAAAATATAGGAAAGAAAAAAGCCTCTTCCCAATAAAAATAGAGGAATAAAAGGCTCTTTCCTACCTAAAAATTTCAGAATAGCTAATACTCTGAGCTCTTTCTGCTTGCCAGCACAGTGTCAGCATCTGAATTACAAAGAATCAACGGGAGGCCTCACTGCTGCAGCCTGAACAAACACAGCAAGCCCAGAGCTTAGAATGTTGTTGTCTGTTTGCTTAACCTTGGTTTGAATGTTTTTTATTTTTCCCTCGGAGCTGGAATAACTCAATATTAAAGATCCCTTCATGGGAAACGTTTTTCAGTTTTTCCCTAATGGTGGGAATAACTCATTATTCCTTCATGGGAGAAAGAGGAAGTTTAAATGGGCTCAACTTCTGGTGAAGAACGGTTGCGGTCAGGACTTGGAATGCTAAAGTTGGTGCTCTTTGATTTTCCAGAGATATTAATCATTCAATGTATAGAAGATGTTCTTTTCTTTTGATTGTTTAATACTCGTTTGGATGAATGTTTGATTTTCATGGTAGATAAACAAAAAAAAACAGGATTCACAATTTTCAACTATATATTAGATATGCTCTTGTCTGTTCATCATTACTGAGAATTCGGCTCTGCTCTTTAAGTTGCTTTCTAAAAATGCTTGGTTAAATTCTATAGAAATGTAACACCTGAAACAGATTGGGTTGTTAGCTTATTAAATAATATGGTTGCAAGGATAAAAACCCATAAAAATCATCTGTTACTGATAAAGAGTTTACAAAATTACTTTTCCACTAAATAAAATACAAGTAAATTGTTTGGTCCACATTGTTAATAATTGGTGATTTGCATTAATATGTTACTTGGAACCTATAAAAAAGGATCCTCTTTTTAAGATTTTATAAAACTACTCCAGGGTATTGCCTAAAGTTACCTCTTCAAATCCTATAGAGATTGTCAATTTAGAGTAGGGGCCGCTGTCAGTAGCCCAACTTTATGTCAATATTTTGTAAATCAGCCACTGGAAATGACTTGTAAAGAATTTCCTCAATCTATTATTTATCATTATATGGATGATGTTTTATTGGCTGCTCCTGATACAGATACCTTAGAAAAATGTTTAATGTAGTACAAAAAAAATTAACCCTGTTGGGGATTACAAATATCTCCTAAAAAATATAAAGAGGAGATTCTCTTAGCTATTTAGGCTATAAATTAAGTAAACTGAGAATTCAGCCACAGAAAGGTACAGATTAGGAGAGATCGACTGCATACTCTCAGTGATTTTCAAAAATTATTGGATTATATTAACTGGTTGCAGCCTACAATTGGATTGTCTACTCAAGAATTAACTAATTTGTTTCAAATTCTGCAAGGTAACTCAGATTTAAACAGTCCAAGACAATTAACAGCTGAGGCCAAAAAAGAATTAGCCCTGAGCCGGGCGGTGGTGGCGCGCGCCTTTAATCCCAGCACTCGGGAGGCAGAGCCAGGCGGATCTCTGTGAGTTCGAGGCCAGCCTGGGCTACCAAGTGAGTTCCAGGAAAGGCGCAAAGCTACACAGAGAAACCCTGTCTCGAAAAACAAACAAACAAAAAAAAATTAGCCCTGATAAAACAAAAATTATAAAATGCCTAGATGGATAGATTAAACCTTATAAAGAGATGCTTGTTAAACAGAAGGGGGATATGAGGACCCCCCAGAGATAGACTGCATAGTACCCTACTAATTTTAAAATGTTTTAAATACA
>NC_051083.1:111403752-111425250 GCF_004664715.2 Peromyscus leucopus
TAGATTTGCACAAATGAATATCACCCATCTATTAAAAACAATGACATCATGAAATTTGCTAACAAATTGATGGAAGTAGAAAAAATCTTCCTGAGTGAGGTAACCCAGACCCAGAAAGACAAACATGGTATGTACTAACTTATAGGTGGATATTATCAATATAGTAAAGGATAACCACAGACCCAAAGACACTTAGTTGCTGTGGATCATTGTTTGATAAATAAAACACTATTTGGCCAGTAGCCAAGCAGTAAGTATAGGTGGGACTAGCAGAGAAGAAAAAAGAAAAGGATAGGAAGGCAGAGAGGAGAAACACCAGCTGCCATCCAGGAAGAATCATGTACAGGCAACAGTTAAAGCCACAGAACATGTGGCGACATATAGATTAACAAAAATGGGCTTAGTATAAGAGTAAGAGCTAGACAATGGTAGGCCTGAGCTAATGGCCAAGCAGTTTAAATAAAATATGAATTGGTGTGTTTATTTTATAAGTGGGATCTGGGACTGACAGGATTTGGTGGGAGCTGGAGGGAAACTCTCCAGCTACACTTAGTAACAAGGAAGGCTCAAGGGGGGACATATCAATCTCACAATGAAGTGGAAACAGAACAGACATCACAGGTGGACAGACGGAGAGCTCTAGATGGGGGGTTGGGCATGATAATAGGAGGGATCAGGTGGGGGAAGGATGAGGGGAGAGAGTACTGGGAAAGACAACTGGCATTAGGTGGCATCTCTGGGATGAGATAGAAACCTAGTGCAATAGAAATTTTCAGGAATCTATGGGGGTGAAACTAGCTAAAATTCCTAGAAATGGGAGAAACAGATCCTGGACAGGTCATCTCCAGTAACCAGATGAGACTTCCACTCAAAGGATTGTGGCTCTAACCCAGCCACCTGACCTCTGACATTCAATTTTCCCTGTCTACAAGATATGCTTGTGCAAAAGTAATGCAGAAATTATGGGAGTGGTCAATCAATGATTGGTTCAGCTTGACTCCTATACTTTGATAGTGAGCCCAGAGTTCCAATGGCTACACAGCCCAAATACCAAGAATAGAATAAAATATGACTGGCAAGAAGAAAAAAAGTCAATGAAATGATTCCTAATGATATTTTGCTATGCTCATAGATCATAGAGTGGTGCCTAGCCTAATTGTCATCAGAGAAGTTTCACCCAGGAACTGATGGAAACTGATGCAGAGACCCACAGCCAAACATTAGGCAGAGCTTGGGGGATCCTGCAGAAGAGGGGAACGAAGGATAATGAAAGCCAGAAGGGCCAAGGACATGACAGGAAAAACCCCAGAGAAAACTGATCTGAGCTCATGAGGGCTCACAGAGACTGAACCACCAACCAGAGAGATTGCATGTGACTGACCTGGGCCCTCTGTACATGTGTAGCAGTTATGTGGCTTGGTCTTTCTGTGGGACTCTTAAAAATGGAATCAAGGATTATCTCTGACTCTGTTGCTGAGTCTAGGGAACCTTTCCTCCTACTGGGTTGCCTACTCCAGCCTTAATAGGAGAGGAGGTGCCTAGTCTTGCTGCAAGTTATATGACATGGCTTCCACCCTTCTGAAGGGAAGTGAGAGGGAGTGGATGGAAGGGAGGAAGGAGGTTTGGTGGAAATTTGGAGGTTTGGGAGAAGAGGAGGGAAGGAAGGGAAACTGTGATTAGGCTAGGAAAATTTTATGTATTTATGTATTGGTAATAATAACATATAAAATATAAAAAAGAAACATTTTAAAATATCCAATATGCTTAACCATCAGGGAAACACCAACTAAAACTACTTTGAGATGTCACATTACCCAGTAATAACACAAAAACCAAACCGACAATATCAACAACAACAAATGCAAATTATGACAAAAGCTGACATGGCTGTGGAGAGAAGGCAACAGTTGTTCAGTGCAGGTGAGAATCCACTATGAGAATTGGGGTGGAGGTACTGGAAAAATCTGGAACTAGATCTACCAAATGATTCAGCTCTATCACCTTGGGAATATGCCCAAAACAGTAAACATCTTATTCCACAAATACTTGCTCAGCCATGTCTGTCACAGGTTTGTTCATAATCGGTAGAAAATTCAAACAAACTAGATGCCCATCAACTCATGAATGGATAATGGAATATGGTGTATTTACACAATGGGATATCATTCAGCCGTTAATAAATATGAAATTATAAAACACTCAGGTAAATGTATGGATTCATAATCATTCTGAGGGAAGTAACAGACCCATAAAAATGGATGTTGCTTGTTTTCTCTCATTTGTTGGTTTTGGCTTTAATATTGAATTATGTGTGTTTCATTTGGAATACCCATAGAATCTGGAACAATTTTCAAGTGAGGGGAGACTGAATGGAATGATACAGAGACTGAAAGGGTAGTAATAGAACATGATGAGCTAAATTAGGATGTGTGATAGGACTCAATGTATAGGGAGGAATAGGTAGACTGATAAATAAGACTAAAAACCTTTCAGCTAACTTGAAAACTGCATACTACTATAGAAGTTTCCTAAAATACATAAATAAACAAACAAAAATAGTTAAATTGGAGTTTCCAGATAATGGTGGTAACAATGTTCTTACTAGATAACACAGGATTTTTAATAAAAAGCCCATTGCCAAGAATTAGTAACCAGTTTTGTGCCTGTTGGCATGGGAGGTCCCACAAACCTTCCAAACATTACAGGCTATTGCCAATTCTCTTTTTACCCCCCAGAGCTCTATAGTAAGACTTTATTTCTTAAGACAACATATACTTGAGACATAAAAATGGAGAAAGGAGCTGAAAGTGACATGAAGCTTCATCCCTACTGGCATCTTTTGAAGTACTGGAAGGTCCTATTAACACTACTGGAAAAGAAAGGTAGGCATCAATCTTACCCAGCTGTGAACCCTGAGAGATGTAATAATGACTTCCCTGCCAAGACTTACCCACTTATGTAAGAGTAGGTTTAACATCATGGGAGTAAACAACTTCTTTATCATTGGTTTTAAGTTCTGCTCCTAAAAATGAAATCCATACCTAGCATCATTATCAGGCAAGAACCCATGGCTAAACAAGTTATAAACCTTAGGGGAGAATCTGCTAATGTTAGTTTGCTAGGTGAATTTAGGGTTAAGCTGATTCCTAATGAATTATCACCATTCAGAAAGGTCAATGGATAGCTCAACCCTCATTGGAGTTGTTTCTGTTTTTAGTAGACAGTGATTAACAGAGGCACACTACTAGACAAGGCACAGAAAATAAGAGACTGCAAAATATTAATCCCTAAATAGAATATTTTTACTACAGCTCCACCTAAGTCTCGGTTGTCATAGCAGAAGAAGTGATGGAAAATATGTAAAATCCAGAGGCATGAAGAGGATGTCTTCTGGACACCACAATGAAGTTGCACATACAGCCTCAGAGCAGTCATGACAGCATGCACAAGTCCTGGACAACCCCAAGGCAACCAACATTATGGAACTAAGAGGGTGGATACGGCTCCAAGTCCAACCCTTAGATGCGGCATTTTGAGCATTTGATAGCTGCCTGGAGAGGGAAGTTCAGTTTCCTTTAGTGCTGTGACTCCTGGTAGATTAGTCACATTTCAGAGGAGGCCTCACACTCAAGAAAATTTGAGTAGCACAAGTGAGTTTGATGGTTTAAAAACAAAAAAAAAAAAAATGAAACTCAGACTTGGGTGGGTAGTGAGGTGAGAGTGTGGAAGTTAGATATAGGAGGAGTTTGGGGTATGGGTGTATAAGACCAAAATACACTGTATAAAAAAAATTCTGAAAGAATTAATTAAAATGTTATTAAAATTAAAGCATCAATGGAATCAAAAATAAGCCAATGATACATTTCAAAGCTCTAGAAAAAAAGCTGCACAAAAACCTAATATGTGGCAAGAAATAATAAATTTAGATAAAAATAAATGACACAGAAACTAAATGAATCATACAGACTCAATAAAACAGAGTTTGGTTTTTAACAATATTGACAATATTGACAAACTCCTATGGCCCGTGAGCCGTAAACTCTACACAAAAATCTATAGGTAACTAAGAATGCTGAGAGTGGGAAACATTTTATTAATTATTAGTTTTCTTAGATTACTTAAGTTAATTACAGGTGTACTAGTCAGAGAAGTATGAAGGATTTACTTCATTGTCTAATATGAGAAAAAATAGACTTTACTCCAATTAAGTTGATTTACTGCTTCCTTTGGAAAAAATGGAATAATTAGTACTTAGGCTAATTGCACATTGCCCCAGTATACTTTCTCAAAATTTGTACAAAAGCTTATTCAACACAAATATACATTCAGAGTTTCCTTTACATGATTACTTAGAATTTTATTAGAGATTCACAATTAATAATGTACCATTTATATAAGTATTATAAATGTTAAATCAATAATTTTTGTAGTAAGTTTACTTACATAAGGTATACAGTATATATAGCTCAGTGGTATATTGATTTCGTATCATGTGAGAACAACTAAGGTCAATTTATAATATTGTAAAAAAATGTACTGTTTAGTAGTTGAAATTTTGGAACTATAGAAATATCTTATATTTTAATTCTGTTATTAAAATTTTGAATTATTTCTATTGGAAGAATTGATCCATAGATTTAATGATGCAACTCTGATAAATTTCCACTGACCATAGTGAATGTGTAATTTTGAAATAGGATCAACTGTTTTATTTTTTTGAATAATATGTTACTTATATCTGGGTTGCTAACAAGAACACAGTAACAAAAACAAATGTGTAGCAGTGACAGGCTGAATTAAAATATCACAGAGTATTATCATCTAAGGTCATTTAATTTTAAGCACTCTCTAGTCATTATTCAATATTTATACTTACTTTAAGTTCATGTCACATGCATTAACAGTGAGTTAATTCTACAATTTTAATTTTTTTTGAATCACATCAACTCATGTGTTTTATCCTTCTGATCATTAATGTAGCAATTAACACTCCAAGTATAATTTTATTTGTTTGTATAACTTAGAACTCAGACAAGGATAAAGCAACAGCATGGGTTGGATCTAAGTGCTGAAGAAATAAGTGGAAAGATTCATGGAATTAATGAATGCAAGAATAATACTACATCATGACTAATAGAAAATAAACAATAAGTAAATGTTAATTACTATTCCCATTGGTGCCATTTACTTATTAATTTGGTAAAATTGTTAATTAGATAATGGTTTACATTTATCAAAATTATTGGAATCTCAATGCATAATCAGTTTAATGAGATACAATGAACTTACTTATATAAATTTAACGTCTATTTTTGTACTAGAAATTAGTTAACTGACAAAACTGCAGAAAGAAGGGCTACAGAGCAACTAAGACTGATGTTTTTCCAGTTTTGCTTCTGGCTCTCATGATTGTTGAAATTTTTTCTGTGATTATTCTCTCTTGTATGCCAGTTTCTTCCTTTCATCAGTCATCTCAAGTATGGATTTGAAATTAAATTTAATGTATTTTAATATATTGTAAAAGCTGTAAAATGATAAGCCATGAACTTTTAAAATGTTTTTCAAGTGAGAGAAGATGCTTGTCTTATAAAAAAGAAAACAATAAAGCTTTTACACTTATTTATATACCTGCCTACAAGTTGTGTTTATGCAATAATGGCACAAAGCTTGTGGGAGTAACCAATCAATATCTGTTTATATTTAAGGTCTACTCCATGAGTTATAACACATCTCAGACACTGCTTGGGCAGCCAATAACGTGAGAGTAGACAGGTCATGAACCTATTGGAAAACCAAATACTACTTCTCTGCTAATGGAAGGTAGCAATAAAACGTCTCCTAAGGAAACTCTGCTATACTCATAAGTCACTGTGTTGCTTACCCATCATCAGGGAAGCTTCTTCATGTATTAGAAGTGAATGCATACAGAGAACTACAGCCAGACAATGTACAGAGAGTCTAGAAGTACCCATCTTCCAGAAATCATATGGCCTTGGGTACCCAGACATCTACAGCAGAAGGAAAGAACCTATTGGCACCAATATACACAGCATAATATATCACTGCCTAACATCTATATCTCTTTAACTCTAGAAAATTTGTGGTCCTGATTTAATTAAAATATAGCTGGTTTTGGAGCTGGAATGTGGCTCTCTCCTTCTCTAAACCCAAACATATTGCTAAAAATAATCAGGAGATTCTGTCTCATATTGGAAGAGCCAACTGGTATGGGACAGAAGAAAACCAATAATTTAGGGACCATTGTTGTCTAGATTCTATTTTTTCCATGCTTGTCCTGTCTTTCAAAGAATTCTTTCTCTACCCAGAATACATCCAAACTTTCCATATTGATATGAAAAATGTTCAAGTTTTTCATAATAAAAGCTAAGTCTTTCCAATAGCAATCTCTGAAGACTCCAGAAGGAAGATGGGGCCCCACAACAATGACTCTACACAGTCTAGAATGATGCCATGGATCTCATGAACATTACTCAGCGATCAGCCTTGGATTGAAAAACTTTCTAGGACAGTTCCAAGATGAGATGGTCCATCATACCACACTTCTAGCTAGAATCTCAGACAACCTTACCCATTATTCTGAGACGGTCTGCAGAATCTACAGTTAGTCTAATAGAGACCTAGTTATCTGAGTTTTCTTACAGGAACCCACAGAAATACGGTTGTCCCTAAAGAGCAGGAAGCAATTCTAAGAAAACAATGCCCTTTCTCCCAAAGGTTTCATGTTTCTCAAGGTTATGGGTGATACTTATAGGGTTGGGGGTGGAAGAAAATATTCGGCTCAATATTCCCCTTAAGAAAATAAAATAGGGAGTGGGGCCGGAGAGATGGCTCAGAGGTTAAGAGCACTGACTGGTCTTCCAGAGGTCCTGAGTTCAATTTTGAGCAACCACATGGTGGCTCACAGACATCTGTAATGAGATCTGGTGCCCTCTTCTGGCCTGCAGTTGTATATGCTGTATACATAATAAATAAATCTTAAAAAAAAAGAAAAACAAACATAAAGAAGTGTTGTGGAATATTACTTTAAAAAAAAAAGAAAAGAAAATGGGAATAGATAGGTATGTGATATTAAGGTATTGTATTTACTAGTAAACCAATTAAAAAAATATATCAACCTTAAATAATTTGTACTGTTATGAATTCTTGTATACTGATACAAATTCAAGCTATTTTTATGTTCCTATTTAAGATAATTTGTATAGATACAAACACAGAACTATATTTGTTTTAATGTACATATATTTCTACTCCTATTTGAAATATTCTGTATATTGTTACAAATGTAAAATTATATTTGTCATATTGTATGTATGTTCTACCTCTGTTTAGGATATTATATATATTGATACACATATAAGATTGTTGTCATATTGCATACTACACTATATATTTCTACCTCAGTTTAACATACTTTTATATATTTTCACAATTTTGAGGTCATTATCCTTTTACTGCACATTTGTTTACAGACTGTTTACCTTGTCTATATGAAGCCTTTGTCCTTAGGTTATTTAGGTAGATAAGATTTATACATTTATAGTTACTCATGCTTGTCTTCTCTATACTTACATTAGTTAGGTTCTCCAGATTTACAGGCACATAGATCAGATGGACAGGTAACCTTCAAACACTTCATTGACCTAGAGAATATGGCATTTAAATAACTTAGAATTCTGTTGACATGAGACATAATTGCTGCTGATGTGCATGATTGCTCCTGGCAGCACTGATCTGATCCCAAGAGAATGTTGGGCTTTTTTTAAGACACTCTATTTGGAAGTTTATCTTCTTACTGTTACATAATGGCCTGCTGGGCAAAGAACTGACCTTACCTCAACTACTGATAGTACAAATGCTGTCCTTTCTGGATGAGCAGGACACAAGGAAAAGTGACTACTGAATTCTGCCAAGACAGTGTAAGATGGTCTTTCAAAATTCCTACTTCTGAAAATGGTCTGTCAGATATTCTAGTCCTGTTAGCCAAATTGGATGCACCTATACACATACAATAAATATGCAAATAACTGAATACACACATAACAATAAAAATGACTATTTGGAGGCATCTATTCGACTAGTTAATATTTGAAGTAGTTTATACTAAGGTTTACAAATGTTATTTAAAGTTAAAGTGTGACGACTTTACAGTAATCATATTGCAGCACAAGTTGTTAATACATACTAAGCGCTATTAGTTTCTATTATTTACCTGTCATGTTGTTTTCATCACACTTATTTATCCAAAATGTGAAGACTACTGAAGACTGTATGTTAAAATCCATTTCAATGAAGAGCTAATAGACTATTCCAAGAGTAACAATGCAGTTAAGTACTAATAAGAATGATTCTGTTTTCAATATTTCCATGTAATTACATCTGAACATTTGACTATTGGAACTTTAATTCTTATGAAATCAACCAATGCTTCCAAAGTGTATTTTTAAGCTTTTTTTTAATGAAATAATGATAAAACTAAAAACTTTAACAGAACATAAAATGAAAGTAACTATTGAAATAGTGGTAAAACTAAAAATCAAGCAGAATCTAAGATGAAAATAACTATTGAACTACAAAATCATGAAGAAATCACTAACACTAAATTTGACAACAGAGCTTATAATTTGAAATGTTTTATAAATTACTCCATTTCAAGAAATAATACAGCAAATATAGAATATTGAAACTCCAAACATATTAGAAAATTTTTAAATAAGTGAAATATAGATCAATTGCACTCAGAATATAATTTATTATTCCAAATTTATACTGCTTTCTTTGCAATAAATCAAGAGACTCTCATTAATAAGGAACAGAATATATAGACTAGAAAACACCCCAGAAATTGACAGTGTAGAAAGTGGCTTTATATACATTACCCCATTTGTGTTTTACTAAAATCTGATATAGCAGTATTGATTTTATTTTACACATGAGAATTCAAAGTGTTATAACTTGTTGAAAGGCATAAGTGACATTTACTATTGACAATGTTAAAATGAATAAATACTACATGCTCAACATTATCTGTGATTTTATCTTTTTTTCCATCTTTATCTTTTCTAGGTTAGGACATGTAGATGCAAAATAAATAGGGAAATAACTAACTGAAGTTGTAGTCCCAATTATGTTAAGTTTTTGTAGACAGAATCAGATCTAGTAAAACTTTCAGTCACATCTCAGGATTCCAGTACAGGTCATTTAGAATCATTTTGTTTACAATCTAATACATGTTAATCCAATTCTTTGCAGTTATCTTAATATAGTTCTCCAGTATGAAATTTTCTTATAATTGCAATATGTACTCCACTGTTGTGCTGATATATTGTGTACCCTAATAAAGCTTGCCTAAAGATCAGAGGACAGAACAAGCCACTAGATTAAACACAGAGGTCAGGCAGTGGAGGCACACACCTTTAATCCTAGAACTCGGGAGGCAGAGATCTGTCTGAATCTCAGTGAGTTCAAAGCCACCCTGGACTATATGAGATTGACTCAGTCTAGGAGAGAAAACAGAGTCAGGCAGTGGTGGCACACACCTTTAATCTCAGTACTTGGGAGTCACACACCTTTAATCCCATCACTAGGAAGGAAGTGATGTGACTAGGTAGAGAAAGTATATAAGGCATGAGGAGACAAGATTTATTGCTGAAGCCTTTTCAGCTGCGGGCCTTTCAGCTGAGGACTCAGAGGCTTGCAGTCTGAGGATAGGATCTCACCTTCTATTCGGCCTAAAGACTGTGTAGTGAAGAGAAGTTTCTCTAGAGGCTTGTTCCTTTGTTTCTCTGAATTTTCAGCATTTATTCCAATATCTGGCTCCGAGTTTTTATTATAAGACCTTTTTAGGATTTATGCAAGATAATGTAATTATATAAATCAGTTAAAATACACTTAACTGTATGCAGTCAATGGCTGAGAAGAGAGCAAGAATCTGTTTACTTCAGCAAATATCTCTCTAGTAGGTTGTCTAGTCCAAAGTGGTGAGCCCAGTACACATGTACCTATGAGCAATGCTGAATGGACTTAAATCAATGTGTGTGTGTGTGTGTGTGTGTGTGTGTGTGTGTATAAATAAATAAATATATATGTGTGTGTGTGTACATATACACACATGTATATGAATGTAACTATAATAAATCAAATTTTAGAAGGGAAAAAGGGTGTATGAGAATGATGTGAATTGTTTTAAAAAGAAAGATACTGTGTACATTTATTAGTCTTCAATACCAATGTGATCAATAAGTATCTTTTTACATTTCAATATTATTAGTCAATTCCAACTTTGAGTGAGATTTTTATATTCTAAAAAATCATTTTCTTTAACAAAAATTTCAAACTATAACCAAACCCATTCCTGTTTTTACCTAAGAAAACAAGATTGAAACTTACCTTCTATAAATACCTCAGAACAAAACATATGGAGGAATTTAATTTGTTTTTCTAAGACTAATGTTTTTGAGGGGCCACCAATTAAAAAGATTTAATGATAAATGTTTACCTTAATGAGTTTACTAAAACATTCTAATCCCTCCTTGTGTTGATAATAAAATATCACTCCATGGCTCTTTAGATCTATCCATTTACAGTATCACCATCAATCAAACACATCAAGATAGTGGCAACATTCTTCCATCATTGAATAAAATGTGAATTGACCTTACAATTCTGTGACATATATCTGTTGCCCTTGAGATAAATGGTGGTGTGTGTGTTGGTATGCCTATGCATATCACACAATGTTCAAATGCCTCCAAAGCTCATTTATTGGCATTTTGTTTACCAACTAATAACACTGTTAGAAGGTGTGGAACTTCTAAGAGATGACCATAATTAGAGGAAGTATATCTTGTTTGTGAACTCAAGCTTGTTAAGAGTCCATTGTCTTTATTCTCTCTCTGCTTTCTACTCTGTGAATGGCTTTTTTTAACCTGTATTTTGCTTTACCCTACAACAAAGTCAAACCAGCATAGTCTCAAAAATACGATCATGATAAATCCTCAGAATATTTAATAATTTATTTTTTAAAATGCTTTTTGAAATTAACACGCAAACACACATATAAATTGAGTGCCATGATAATCTGTCTCTTGCTTTGTTCTGAGTGCACAATTTCCCTAAGAGATCATCTATAATCAACCAATTACAGAAATGATTAACTAGGCATATATATATATATATATGCATAGATTATGAGTATATATATATATATGTATATATATTACATTGAAGGTATAAGCTGGAATATAATTAAGATTTCTCTTTACCTTCACATTTCATCTGAATTTCATCATGAGTCCTATGTGTCAAGGATGTCAACATAATTCCCAAAACTCTGTTTATTCCAAATATAATAAAGTCCTTGTCTAACTGTATTCTATGTGATAATTTTTGAGATGGAAAAAATTAGAGAGAGGGAGGGAGAGAGAGAGGGAGGGAGGGAGAGAGAGAAAGAGAGAGCAAGGACAAAGACAAATGTGATGCTGAAAGTGATGGAGAAATCTTTACTTCTTCATTCGTTATACTTTTACATTTTGAAGAGTCTAAATTATCAATTTTACCTAGGTACATGAAGCCAAGTTTAAATAAAGTATCAAGTCATCAAAAGCCATGCTTTTAGACAGGCATTTCTTTATGTATTCTTTTAAGCCTTCGAAAAGAGCTTTAAATTGTTAGCAGATTCAAAACTGCACCACTTCAAATTAAAGCAGAACCAATTAAGCTAAAATGCAAAGTTAATCCAAAAATATAATTAGCATCTGGAAGAAGACACTTTATAAGCAAGAGATCTTAACAAATGACACACTAGAAATTTATACGGAGACGAGTGGTATATTGGCCAAGGAAGTAAGCACAGTAGCACTGCATGGCTCTATATAAATATCAAAATAGATAGACTGTGCTTTTCTTTCTTTTTTATTCATTTTAAAGCCCTGTATTTAAAACTTGCTACATTTTGACCCATTTATATGTCCATGTATTTCTGGATCTTTGAAAATGTATTTTTAAATATACATGTGCCAGGTTACTGATTTTGAGGTCAACCTATTATAAAATAGGTTACTGAAAATAGTAGTATGGTTGTATGAAGAAGAGGAAGAGTGAGTAGAAGACAGAGAAGGACAAGGATATATAGAAGAAGCAGGAGGCAGAGAAGGAGAAAGAGAGTTAGAAAATACATAAATGACATCAGCACCAAAAACAATGAAATAAAATTATAGCATCTAAAGAATTGTCTTTTAAGATTAATTAAAACAAGATCCTTATCCAACTCCTAACATGTTTAAATCCACACAGCATAAGTTTGAATGTCAGAAAAATAATTTATTTTGTAAAACATTATTTTATCGGGCCTATCAGATGGCTCAGTAGATAAATGCCAAACCTGAAGAACCTTAGTTTGATTCACAGGACCCACATATTGGAAGTGGAAAATTGAATCCTGCAAGTTTCCTCTGACTTCCATATTTGTGATGTAGCATACACATGAACACACACAACACACACACATATAAAAAAATACACACAGAGAAAGACAGAAAGAGACAGAGAGACAGAAAGAAAGAGACATAGACATAGAGAATCAATCACTCAATCATTACATATGCTGGAAAAAAGCTTCCTAATTATGTTCGTAATGGAGAATCCAAACATACATGTATCATTTAATTTAATTCCTTTGGCTGCTATCTTCAACTCTGAAAGATGAACGGAATGAATATAACAATCTTTCAAGGTTTGTAAAGAGTTGTAGGTATGTAGTAAGTATATTAATTGTGTAATTCTATGGACCTTGTTGCTTCAGGGTCAATAAAAATTTTTTCTCATCAATTTCATTCTGTGTTGATTAAGATGCATTGAACATATGTCCATATATATTATAATTCGGCTAACTAAGGATCAGGGTCCATTTTCTGATAATATAATATTAATGTGCTTGGAATATATATTTTGTGTTTCTTTTCGAACTAAATATTTTATTGCTGAGGGTTTCACACATGTATAGAGAATTTTGATCAAATATAGTACTCAATACCTTCCCTCCAATTCATTTCATATGCTTCACAAATTATTCTCCAGATTTCATGTGCTTTGCTTTATACTAAACTCACAGAATTTTGACTCTAAGTACAGTGGTATAGGACCATACACTAAAGCATATGTAACATTTTCATGGTTGTAGTCCTAAAGAAAACTGACTCGTCCTTCCAACAGGAATCAACTCATAATGACCTTTCAACTACGGGGTGGGAATTCATGAGCCCTTCTCCCATTCATGCTCTAAATTTGGCTGATTTGATCTCATTTGGGTCTTGGGCAACTTGGAAAACTGTTCTGTACATGTACTACAGCCCTGTCTGTGCATGTCCACTACTTCTAACTGTAGCAATCTTTCCACAATGATGCCTGAGCTATTGCATGACAGAGTGTGATATAAATGCCCCATTTAGGACTAAGCACCCCAGTCTCTTCTTGTCTGCACCTTGGCCAGTTACGGTCTTCTATATTATTCACCATATAGATCAAATGGAAGTTTCTCTGATGAAGTCTGAGAAAGAAACTAACCTATGACTACTACCATAAGTTATAAAGAACAATTTTAATATTATATCTATTAGCAAAATATAGTATTAAATTCTCCCTTATGACTTAGACAAGGATTTGGCCCAGTTAATAGTATGGGGCAAGAATGCTATATTGTTAGTGTGTGGTGGTATTGTGTTCCCCAAAATATTGTGTACTCTAATAAATTTATCTGGGGTCAGAGAACAGACAGCCACTAGATACAAAGGCTAGAAAATGGTGGCACTCACACCTTTAATCCTAGCATTCCAGAGATAGAAATCCCTCTGGATCTCTGTGAGTTCAAGGCCACATTGGAAATAGCCAAGCATGGTGACACACGCCTTTAATCCCAGAAAGCCAGCCTTTAATCCCAGGGAGTGTTGGTAGAAAGCAGGAAGATATATAAGGCATGGGGACCAGAAACTAGAAGATTTTGGCTGGTTAAGTATTCAGGCTTTTGAGCAGTAATTCAGCTGAGACCCATTCCGGATGAGGACTCAGAGGCCTCCAGTCTGAGGAGACAAGATCAGCTGAGGATCCGGCGAGGTTAGATAGCTGTGGCTTGTTCTGTCTCTCTGATCTACCAGCATGGACCCCAATAACTCGCCTCAGGTTTGATTTTATTAATAAGTACTTTTAAGATTCCTGCTACATTAGTGTTTCTTAAGTCCAACAGAAAGTAGTTGGTTATTAACAAAATATTCAGCCAGTGTACTTTCCAGGACTGTTGTTATTAAAATATAGAGCATCTGCAGCTGAGTAAGAGTTTTAGATGCTTTTCTTCTCCAGTTGTATACATATCAACTTCTAATACCATGAAAGCTAGTCAGTAGGGATGGTGTTTCCAGGTTAGTAACAGCTTAATATCTCGATGTCCACCCTATGATTCTAGCAGGAAGTTTTTTTTTTTTCTCCAATACGGTCTTACTCTGCAAAGTAAATGAGAGCAAATGACAGTAAGTAGTTTATAATGTTTGAGGAGGAACATCTATGAGACCCCACTTGATCAACAACTCAGAGATACTAATATGTGGCATTGTCGTTTTATTTGATAGGCTATTGTATGTGGTGATATACTGTGTACCCTAATAAACTTGCCTGAGGATCAGAGGACAGAGCCAGCCACAAGATTAAGCACAGAGGTCAGGAAGTGTTGGTACACACCTTTATTCCCAGCACTTGAGATCTCATGCCTCTGCTTGGGAAGCATACATGCCTTTAATCCCAGGAAGTAATATGGCAGGGTAGAGAAAGGCATATAAGGCATGAGAAAACAGAAACTCATGCTTTTTAGTCTGAGTATTTCATAGAGGTAAGAAATATTGGCTGGCTGTTCTGCACTGATCTTTCAGCTTTCACCCTGATATTTGGCTCTGAGTTTTTTTATTAAAAGACCATGTATGATTCAAACAACAATTCTATCTGCAACTAGCATTGCACACATACTTTAGAGTAACTCCATTTAAATCCTTTCGTGTATGCATATATGTATGTTTTGTTAATCTACAGTAGTGTCCTTCTTACACTTAGTCCTATCACTCACACATACACACAGTTAAGATTTCCTGAATAATTATTATCCTTTACCCCTTCATATCATCTGTGTTTTATCCTGCTTCATTTGAAATTATCTCCGAAATTTCTTTACTTAGTTTGCTGATATCTACAGCATTCCAATTTAAACATACATATCAAAAGATGTAAAGCTAGCATCCATACAAGAAGAAGAATATGTGGCATTTTCTTTCTGGGTCTGTATTAGCTTACTGAGGTTTATGATTTCAAGCTCCAACTATTTATCTGAGAATTCCAAATTTTATTCTCCTTTATATTTGAATAATATTACATTGTGTACATGTATCACATTTTCATTATCCATTCATCATTTAATAGATCTATATGCTGTTTCTGTTTTCTGGTATTGTGGTTAAACCTGCAATGAACAGGGATTATATCTCTGTAGTAAGATCAAGAGTCATGTGGAAATATGTCCAAGAGTATTCCAGGAAACATATTTCTAAATAACAAAGGCTATATGTGAAAAATCTCAAAGCTGACAACATACTAAATAGAGAAAAAAGTTAAGCAATCCCATCAAAAATCACCACTCCTTTTTCATAGAGTACTTTAAGTACTAGCAGAGAAATAAGACAATATAAGTAAATTACAGTGAAATAAATAGAAAAAAAGAAGTCAAATTTCCTTATTTGAAGATGATATGATTTAATACATAAGAGATTCCAAATTTCTTTATAATAAAATATCTAGAAATGATAAAAAATTTTAGCAAAGTGGCAGGTCATAATATAAACTTAACAAAAATTAGTAGCCTTTCCATATAATAAACATATTGAAAAAGAGATTATAAAAATCAATTTCCATTCACAATAGTTTCAAAAACTAAACTAAACAGAGTTGAAAGACTAAATTTCTTAATGAAGAGACTGAGGAAGACACTGGAAGACAGAAAGGTTTCCCAAGCTTATGAATTAGAAAAATCGATGTTGTTAAAATGAACATTGAAAGCAATTTAAAGATTTAATTTATCCATAATTGAAATTCTTATGACATTCCTCACAGAATAGAGAAACAATCATAAAATTCATATATGATAACATAATATTCTGGATCACTGAAACAATACTGAGTGCTAGGATTAAAGGTGTGTGCCTGCTGGGCAGCGGTGATGCAGGACTTTAATCCCAGCACTCAGGAGGCAGAACCTGGTGTATCTCTGAGAGTTCGAGGCCAGCCTGGTCTACAGAGTGAGATCCAGGACAGGCACCAAAACTGCACAGAGAAACCCTATCTCTAAAAACAAAAACAAACAAAAAATAAGTAAGTGCTGCAGGCACACCACTGCCTGGCCTCTATGTTTAATCTAATGGATTCTTCGGTTCTCTGATCCTCAGGCAAGCTTTATTATGGTACACAATATATTACCACAAGAAAATAAAACGTCCATGATGTTCACATTACTATAATCATCTAATATTTAAAAAAGATATCAAAACTACATATTGGAGAAAGGCTAGCATCGTCTACAAATGATGATCCTGGTATATGCAAAAAGGGTATTTCACAAAAATCAACATTCCTTCAACATAAAAATTCAATGTCAGAGGCCTTTACTGTGTATATTGAGATTACCATAGATTTTGGTCTTTAAATCCATTTAATTTTTGTTTTACATCTATTGGCTGATATATGCTAAAGTATCCCTGCATTTCTGGAATAAAGCCAACTTGAACATGGTGGTTTGTATTTTTCCATATATCACTGAAGTCACTTTGCAAGTACTTTTTTGAGGATTTTTACATCAATTTTCATCAAAGTTATGGGCAGGTAAACCTTTTGTTGTATTTTTATTTAGTTTTGTTCAGTAGAGTAATACTGACTTCATACAGACTTTGGGAGTGTTTCTTCTGATTCTATTTTGTGGAATAATTTTAGACATATTGATTGTAGATTATTTTCTATTTGTGTTGTATTTTCACCTGTTTGGTGTATTAGAGTAATACTAGCTATGTAGATGGATTTGCAGAGTTTCTAACAAAACCCAAGAGTTAGGTATGAGGAACCCCTCCTTGAATTGTTGGTTAGGGTACTTGAAGTGACTCTCTAATAAGATAGGCTATTTCAATTTCTCTATGTTGCCTTCCAGACTTGAAATTAATATCCTAGTGCTGAAAATAACCACACTCATTAGACAGGGGTCTTCTTGGAGAAAGCAAGCTGAAGCAACATAGATGCTTCCTCCTTGAGTAATAACGCTCATTGTATCAGAAAGTACAATTAAAGTTACTAAAGGTAGAAAAGCCATCAATTATTCCTACCAAGCTGTAAATGCTACAAAACACAAATGTCCAATATAACAAGATATCTGTCAGGGTACAATAGTGGTACTTTTATCCCTGCATAACAAACATCTATCTGGACTTAAGGCCCACTCAACAAGAGGGAATTTATGACTGGTACTAAAAACGTATCCAACTACCTGGGGCTAGAAAGGTCATGGACCATAAAGGAGGTCCTACTGCTGCCAATTTCTCAAACCATTGTAATTTCTAACTGCATTGTTAATTCTTGTCCTACATCTACAGAAAATTGTAGCTCTAAGTCCTCAACAAAGAAGCTTCCTTTTACAGCAGGCAGAGACAATTACAGAAATGTACCACCAGGCAAAAGAACTACCTACCGAGTGCCCAGCCCCAGTTGATAGATCCACACATTAATTTCTACACCTGAGCTTCAGCAAACATGTCAGCATAGGGGGTGGAAAATATTGAGTCAAGGGACCAGGAAGTCTTCAGTGAGATAATCTTTTATATGTGTGACAGGAAAGCTACACCTACTAACTCTTAAAAGGCCCTTAATTTTAGAGGAAATTGGGGAACACAGGAACACAGGTGGAGTTTGCAGGGGAAATCAGGAGGGCTGGAAATGATGTATAAACAGTACTTACATATGAAAATATCAAAAAATTAATCTCAAGAAGAATGAAAATGAAGGGCATTTTTCGGATTCATGTGTAAACAGGAAAAGGCAAAAGACTTTAGGGATACCTAAGCTGGTATTTTGAGGTTTATTCTACTACGTATTAAGCACTATGAAGGAAAGAAAGACTCTTTTTCATGCAGGCACAGCCCTTAGCAGAAGGCATGGCACAGAACAATTCTTTAATACATGTACTCAATGTATAAGTGAGTGGGTATGCTATGACAATAGGTTGCATATTGACTAGAAGAGGACATTTCATTCATTTGTCTATCAATAAAGCCTTAGCACTAGATGTAAGTCTGAAGATCACTTGGTCCTTTTTCCACTGTGCCCAAATATGAGTGAGAAGAGAAATTCATACTTAGGTGTAGCATAGTATAGAAAGGTATACCTCACTTTGAATCACAATATTTTTTTTCTGTCTTTATGAAGAGAATAATGGACTTGGAAGTATAATGTCTGAACTTCTATAAAAGAAAGATTCTGGAAACTTATTTTTTGTAGACAATCTAAAGTCAATGTAAGCATTAGATCTTCCCTGTGTTACCCATCTAACACAAATGCAGGTAACTTTCTCCTTTCTTCTCTATCAGAAACTCCTAACACTTTTAGTTATAGCATTTATCACATTACTATAATTATGTTTCCCCCACTAAATTTTGAGTATCTCTAGAGGAGTAAAATTTGAGGTTCTATTTTAGTTTGTGTCTCAAGGGCATAACAAGTAACACTGTAAATTGATGAATAATAAGATATCCATCAGTAGGAAATTAGTCTAATTAACCCATCACTAGTCATTTCCAGGGATTAGAAAGTGGCCCAAGGGAGGAAAGTGCACCACTAAGGAGCTTGTGATGGGTGAAAGAGAGGAAATGAGAGGATAATGAAAAGAGCTTTCAACTGGAAAATGGGAGAACTAGTTTCCTGCTTTTTCTCCAGCACATGCCAGCTGCATGATTTGGTCACCCTAAGTAATATTATGTTTCTAATTTGATTACTCATTAAATGTTGAGGGGAACTAAATGATTTCTGGAAAAACAATCTTTCCTGGCAGTTAATTTGATTTTTAAATGCAAAGGAAAAACTGTTAACTGTTTGAAAGGAAAAGATGATTACAGTTTTAAATTAATATGAATAAATGAATATGTAGATACTCATCTTATAATTTTTAAGTTTCATAGGTGAAGTATGAAATATTGCCAAAATTTGTAGTAAATAATCTGGTTTCACTAGTCAACACCAATCTCCATTTTCAGATGTAGATGTAACCAACTGTCTTATTAAATAAGAAACACAGAACCAATGCAAAGAAGTAAGCCAAGAGATCAGAGCTAAGAGCCTTACCCGTCTGCTGCAGCTAGCCTCTTCAGCCAAGAGACCTACTTCCTGTGTTTTTGTCTTTATATAGACTTTCTGTTCTGCCTTCTCATTGGTTGTAAACCCAACCACATGACTGCCTCGTCACTGCCTGTCTGTATAGACCTCCAGGTCTTCTATGGTTGGTATTGAGATTAAAGGCATGTTTCTCCAATGCTGGCTATATCTTGAACACACAGAGATCTACCTAGCTCTGCCTACCAAGTGCTGGGTTAAAAGTGTGCACCACCACCACCCAGCTTTTGCTATGGCTCTAATAGCTCTGACCCCCGGGCAACTTTATTTATTAACATACAAATCACATTTTAGTACAAATAAAATATCACTACAGTGAGCAAAGCTTTTACATTCAAAAGTAGCTAGAGTTTTTCTGGTTCTGCCTGGTCCATGGTCAGGACACACCTCTCTCACCTGCCAGTCCCGCAGTTACTCAGACCCAACCAAGTAAACACACAGAGACTTATATTACTTACAAACTGTATGGGCCATGGCAGGCATCTTGCTAACTATTCTTATAACTTAAATCATCCCATTTCTATTAATCTATAAATTGCCACGTGGCTCATGGCTTACCAGTATCTTAACATCTTCTCATGGTGGTGGCTGGCAGTGTCTCTCTGCTTCAGCCTTCCACTTCCCAGAATTCTCTTCTCTGTTTGTCCCGCCTATACTTCCTGCCTGGCTACTGGTCAATTAGCATTTTATTTATAGAGAGAGATATCCACAGTATTCAAATGTTGGCAATATTTGGCAGTTGCAATATCTGTATGATATATGATGACTACTAAATCTGAAATACTGAAAGTTATTTGGAACATATAATTCTCAATAAAATAGAGCTGAAATTGATGCATAATGCTGAAGTAGTTAACATATACATTATTATATTATTGTAACAATAATTTCTGAAATGTATTATATATAATACATGTGCTACTATAAATGAAATCAATTCACACCTCTTTTATAACATTGTTATCAAGCAAAAAAGCAGCCATTTTCATCAGATCCATAGAGCCTGATTGCAAATAACCATCGGAAACAGGCCTTTTGACTGAAATCCCTGGTGAGAAGGATGGGACAGTGAGGGACACTGACCATCACATGAGATTTAGACATGTTCTTTCCTGTATCACCAAGCTATTTGTATGCAATTCTACTTTCTGTGGTTTGGAGGGATTTTCTCTGGAGGTGATAATTATATAGACTTGTGGTGGTATTCTAATTGTACTGAAATGTGATTTTGATTGTATGTTAATAAATAAAGTTGCCCGGGGGTCAGAGCTATTAGAGCCATAGACAGAGTGTGGCGGTGGTGGTGCACACCTTTAATCCCATAGATCTCTGTGTGTTCAGGGATACAGCCAGCATTGGAGACATATGCCTTTAAGACCTGGGGGCTATACATACAGACAGTGATGAGGCAGTCACATGTTTGGGTTTACAAACAATGAGAAGGCAGAATGACTATGAAACGACTTACACACAGGGAAATAGCTCTCTTTCAGGAAGCTGGGACCACGACAGGAGGAAGGGTGAGATTTTAGCTCTGAGCTCTGAGCTCTCGGTATGTGTGTGTGTGTGTGTGTGTGTGTGTGCGTGTGTGTGTGCGTGTGTGTGTGTGTGTGTGTGTGTGTGTGTGTGTGTGAGAGAGAGAGAGAGAGAGAGAAGAGAGAGAGAGAGAGAGAGAGAAAGGTTTATCTAATTAAATGTTACTATAAAGCAGTGGTTCTCAGTCTGTGGGTTGCAACCCCATTTAGTGGTTGCATATCTAATATCTTGTATATCAGATATTTACATTATGATTCATAACAGTAGTAAAATTACAGTTATGTAGTAGCAACAAAATAACTTTATGGTTGGGAGTGACCACAAGATGAGAAAATGTATTAGAGGGTTGAAGCATTAGGAAGGCTGTGAACCACTATTTTAGAGGATAGAATGATGGCTCAGTGGTTAGTAGAACTTATTTCATTTGCAGAAGACCTGGGTTCCCTTCCAAGCACCCACTTGGTATCTCACAGTCATGTGTAACTTCAG